>NC_064623.1:207090170-207393200 GCF_023898315.1 Schistocerca nitens
TCAAATTTCAGATTAATACACTGCGCGTGGTTGCGTTATTTTATAGGAATTTTATTATTGTAAGTGGGAAGTACTAGATAGTGTTGAAAAAATCCAAAGCATATTGTTCGAAGAGCATAATATTATTCGAAATTTACCTGTACCAATAGGTGCAGCCAAAGCAGCATTTGTGATGCTGTAATTACCTTGTAGATAACGATATTTGTCTATTGTAGTTTTGTATTCCAATCAGAATTTTGAGAGCATCAAAGCCTCATTTCAGCGTGAGAGAGGGGTAAAATCAATAGATGATATTGAACTGAAAGCCTTCATGAGTCTCTTGTTTTTAATTGTTGTTAACAAAAGTAACAGATAAAGCCTGGAAGATCTGTGTGGAACTGATGGTGATGGCATTGAAAAATTTCACCTCGCAAATGAACATAAAACGTTTCAAATTTATTCTGGAGAGCCTTAGATTTTACAGTCGCGCTATTCGTGATGAAAGGAGACAATTAGACAAGCTAACAGCTATTCGGGAAATATTTACTGTGTTTGTACGCAACTACCACAAATCTTACACCCTTGGAGAAAATGTTACAGTAGACAAGAAGCTGGAAGGATTCTGTGGAAGGTACAGTTTTCGCCAACATGTATCAATCAAAACAAACGAGTATGGATTCTTAAGTGTGGATTCTTAAGTATTTTACCTCTAAAATTTGGAAATATACGCTGTGTTGCAACCAGAAGGATTTACCAACTGAGCAATAAACATTTAGATGTTGTTCTGTGACTGTGTAAACCTATATATCAGTCAAGTCGAAATGTGAAAGCGGACAACTGGTTTACTGGTACTGGAATAATAATAGAGCTATGAAGGGAGAATTTTTCTTTTGTTGGCATGATGAAGAAAAACAAGCGTGGAGATTTCTTTAGAGTTTGCTATCAGTAAAAGAAGGGATGCCCACATTTCCTTTTTTGGCTTCCACAAGACTGAACTCTAGTTTCCTCCGTACCTAAAAAGGGGAAGTGAGTGATCCAGGCATCACGTTTGCATGAAGATAATTCGATCGATGCTGACATTGTAGATAAACGGAAGCCATCCACCGTAAATTTTAAAATAGCGTTAAGTGTGGTATTTTCACAGCGGATAAGCCGAATGCATGGTACAACGCTGCAAGAAATGTGCGCCGCTGGTCAGTGGTTGTATTTTTGTAATGATCAGTACCGTTGGAATCTATGCACAAGTGATTTATTGTGGCAACAGTAAGAATTGTATCAGAAGGAAAGGGTTCCTGAATCAGCTATGTTAAACAATGTTGTTTTCTTCGCTAAATTCTGCATAACTATTGAAATTTTGTACAGAGAAGTCTAGAACTATGCCATATCTATCAAGAACTCTGAAAAAAAACATATTTCTGAAAAAAATGGTGCCAACTTCACAGTAAGTGAAAAGATTTTCTCATTAAAATGCAATTATCTCGTAAAATATTAGCTGCAGTAAAAAATGTTACTTGGATTTTCGAAAGAACTCTTGAAGCTCTGTTCAGAACTATGCTCAGAACTCTTGTACTTATATACATTTTGCGGAAATTGGCAAAGAATGTTTTCGATACGAAAATTTTTCGAGTATTGTTGTTTTCTTCGTGAAATTCTGCAGAACTATTGAAATTTTGTACAGAGAACTCTATAACTATGACTTATCTATCAAGAACTCTGAAAAAAAACAAATTTCTGAAAAAAATGGTGCCAACTTCACAGTAAGTGAAAAGATTTTCTCATTAAAATGCAATTATCTCGTAAAATATTAGCTGCAGTAAAAAACGTTACTTGGATTTTCGAAAGGACTCTTGAAGCTCTGTTCAGAACTGTGCTCAGAACTCTTGTACTTATTTACATTTTGCGGAAATTGGCAAAGAATGTTTTCGATACGAAAATTTTTCGAGTATTGTTGTTTTCTTCGTGAAATTCTGCAGAACTATTGAAATTTTGTACAGAGAACTCTATAACTATGACTTATCTATCAAGAACTCTGAAAAAAAAACAAATTTCTGAAAAAAATGGTGCCAACTTCACAGTAAGTGAAAAGATTTTCTCATTAAAATGCAATTATCTCGTAAAATATTAGCTGCAGTAAAAAACGTTACTTGGATTTTCGAAAGGACTCTTGAAGCTCTGTTCAGAACTGTGCTCAGAACTCTTGTACTTATTTACATTTTGCGGAAATTGGCAAAGAATGTTTTCGACACGAAAATTTTTCGAGTATTGTTGTTTTCTTCGCTAAATTCTGCAGAACTATTGAAATTTTGTACAGAGAACTCTATAACTATGACTTATCTATCAAGAGCTCTGAAAAAAATATATATTTCTGAAAAAAAGGGTGCCAGCTTCACAGTAGGAGCTCTTATGGAATTCTTAATTAAGTTGCAATTACCTCTTAAACTATTACCTGCATAAAAAAATTTCACTAGGATTTTCGATAGAACTCTTCACGTGGTGTCCAGAACTGTTATCAGAACTGTTGTACGAATATATTTATATTTTCCGTAAAGAAAGTGTGTCCCACATTAAATCAATTTATCTCAAACCATTATCGCCATAGAAAAATGTTGTTGGGATTTTCGATAGAGCTCTTGGGGTTCTGTTCAGAACTGTCCTCAGAACTGTTGTACAAGTTTAATTTTTGCGAAAATTGACAAAAAATGTTTTCGATACGAAAAATTTTTCGAATATTGTTTTCTTCGCTAAATTCTGCAGAACTACTGAAATTTTGTACAAAGAACTCTAGAACTATGGCATACCTGTCAAGAACTTTGAAAGAAATATACATTTCTGAAAAAAAGGGTGCCAACTTCACAGTAAGTGAAAAGATTTTCTTCTTAAATTGCAATTATCTCGTAAGCTGTTAGCTGCACAAAAAAATGATACTGGGGTTTTCGATAGAACTCTTGGAGTTCTGTTCAGAACTGTGCTCAGAACTGTTGTACTTATTTACAGTTTGCGAAAATTGACGAAGTATGTTTTCGATACGAAAATTTTTTCGAATATTGTTTTCCTCGCCAAATTCTGCAGAACTATTGAAATTTTGTACAAAGAACTCTAGGACTATGGCATATCTACCAAGAAATCTGAAAAAAGTATACATTTCTGAAAAAAAGGGTGCCAACTCCACAGTAAGTGAAAAGATTTTCTCTTTAAATTGCAATTATCTCGTAAACTATTAGCTGCACAAAAAAGTGTTACTTGGGTTTTTGATAGAGCTCTTGGAGTTCTGTTCAAAACTGTGCTCAGAACTGTTGTACTTATTTACAATTTGCGAAAATTGACGAAGTATGTTTTCGATACGAAAATTTTTTCGAATATTGTTTTCCTCGCCATATTCTGCAGAACTATTGAAATTTTGTACAAAGAACTCTAGAACTATGGCATATCTATCAAGAACTCTGAAAATAATATACATTTCTGAAAAAAGGGGTGCCAACTTCACAGTAAGTGAAAAGATTTTCTCCTTAAATTGCAATTACCTCGTAAACTATTAGCTGCACAAAAAAATGTTACTTGGGTTTTCGATAGAACTCTTGGAGTTCTGTTCAGAACCGTGCTCAGAACTGTTGTACTTATTTACAATTTGCGAAAATTGACGAAGCATGTTTTCGATACGAAATTTTTTTCGAATATTGTTTTCGTCGCTAAATTCTGCAGAACTATTGAAATTTTGTACAAAGAACTCTAGAACTATGGCATAGCTATCAAGAAATCTGAAAAATGTCTACATTTGTGAAAAAAAGGGTGCCAACTTCACAGTAAGTGAAAAGATTTTCTCCTTAAATTGCAATTATCTCGTAAACTATTAGCTGCACAAAAAAATGTTACTTGGATTTTCGAAAGAACTCTTGGAGCTCTGTTCAGAACTGTGCTCAGAACTCTTGTACTTATTTACATTTTGCGGAAATTGTCAGAGAATGTTTTCGATACGAAAATTTTTTCGAGTATTGTTGTTTTCTTCGTTACATTTTGCAGAACTATTGAAATTTTGTGGATGGAACTCTAGAACTATGGCACATCTAACAAGAACTGTGAAAAAAATGTATATTTCTCGAAAAAGGGGTGCTAACTTCACACGACTGAATAGAGGGGAGAACCGATAGAGGTACTCAAGGTACCCTCCGCCACACACCGTCAGGTGTGGATGTAGATGTAGATGTAGATGTAGTTCCCACTACTGCCACAGTTACCACTTCGCCTTGTTTATGATTTGCGACCCATGCAAACTCCTGTACTCCACCACCCTCCGAGCATCCCATTTGTTGTTGCTTTGGCGTGCAGTACACCGCTTGCCAGTGTAGTCGTGCATCAGAGTAATCTAGTGACGGCACGGAGGTAGTACACATTGTGAATAAACGTTGTGTTGTGGAACTTATACTGTACAGTATAATGTACACACATGAAGATATGGTAGAAATGCTGCTGATCTATGGAGAATGTACGTTGACGGGAAATACGATATGAGATTGTTTGTTTGTTGATAGTACTGTTAGCGAACATTACGATTATTAAGTTAATATGTCTGTTTTCTACCCTACTCTACATACCTGTACTGTGCCCTGTTGTAGGTGGACGAAATGCTGTTCAGGCAGAACGACTGTACAGAAGACGATTCCCTGACAAGCCATCGCCTTCGCGCCGGATGTTTGGTCGCCTCACATCTCGTCTACGTGAAACGGGAAGCTTAAATCCAAGACCTCGACATCGTCCTAGAACACGCACAGATGAACGTGCTGAAGTTGCTGTGCTCGCTACCATAGCTGTGAATCCTCAAATCAGAACACGTCAAATTGAACGTGAAGTTGGTGTGTCGAAATCAAGTGCACATCGTATTCTTAAACGTCTTAAATTTCATCTTTACCATGTTCATTTACACCAGGATCTTCATGGAAATGACTTCCACAATAGGGTTATTGTCGGTGGGCTCAGCAAAAACTTCTGACTAATCCAAATTTTTTTGCAGATGTTCTCTTTACCGACGAGGCATCATTCTCCAACAAAGGAATTGTCAATATGAGGAATATGCATTATTGGCCCGCAGACAATCCAAAATGGCTCCGTCAGGTAGAGCATCAACGTCCGTGAAAAGTTAATGTTTGGTGTGGGATTATTGGAGATACCATTACCGGACCTTTCTTTATAAATGGCATCCAAAATGGCAGACAATACTCCAGATTTATACGACACAATCTTCCTGTTCTCTTGGACACCGTACCTCTGAACCGGAGAATGGTCATGTGGTATCAGCATGACGGATGCCCTGCACATAACGCCTTACGAGCACGACGACTTCTGAACCGTAAGTTCCCTAGTAGGTGGATTGGACGAGGTGGCCCAGTTAGGTGGCCTGCCCGATCTCCGGACCTTACACCGCTGGATTATTTTCTTTGGGGAGCAGTGAAGGATGCTGTTTACCAACATGAACCAACAACACCAGAGGACATGAAGCAACGCATTATTGATGCTTGTACAGCCATCAAAGAGGAAACAGTAGCACGAAGTAGGGCATCCTTCATCCGCAGAGTGACCCTATGTATGCAAGCCAATGGGCATCACTTTGAGCATGAGATGTGAACGCTATGTTTAGTATGTAGTGCTGGTTTCACAGTGGAAGTTTCTACAAAGGGCCATTTTACCCAGTGATGTTAAGAAACATTTGTTTGCAACAATTTGTCATTTAACGCATTAGATAAACATAACATGTGATAATAAACCTAATTGGTTAAACATGTTTACATTCATCTTCTATGTCCTACCTGAACTTCCCAAGTCAAAACATTTTTACCTTAACAACGGTAAAACTTTTAGTCCACTTGCTCGTTTCACTAAACCCAGTCCACTTGCTCATTTCACTAAACCCATCAAAATGAATTTTACTATTACGAGTGAATGATTAACTGTCACTTGCGCTAGATCTACAGTAAAGTAAAGTTTTAACGTTGAACGGCATTACCTTTTTAGTAACTGATTAACGATAAGCGAAGTTAACTTTGTGACTAACGTTGCGGTACACAGATATGTTACAGAACCGCATCACCCCTAGCCTATGGGATAAGTACCTGCTGGAATGTACGACGTTAATTCAGGATGGAGGCTGACCGTATTATTCGTTTCGGACCTCTTGATAAGTATGGAAGTGTGATTACACATGTCAATCACATCGCGATTACGGGCAGCATGGGGTTCACGCCTGAGCCTCAGGACGTGTACTAGCAGCGCATGTCGGGTGTTTCAAGCGTCAACTTCGCGTTTTAATATCTCGGGATGTAATGGGAATATTGCGATGCAATCAACGCCATTGTGTATGTGCTTTGTCATGCTATGGATTGCTGAAGAAAAAATATAGGAGGTCCATTTAAAAAAACATAAGTTTGTGTTAAAAAACACATATGCTTTTGTTTTATAATGTTTCCAAATATATACATTCATGGGCACTAGCCCTACATTGATACCGGAGAAAGTCGTTTTCCAATAGCTGTTATTGTTCCAGAGATATTTTGGATGGACAAAATAGCTGGGACACCCTATATACACTCCTGGAAATGGAAAAAAGAACACACTGACACCGGTGTGTCAGACCCACCATACTTGTTCCGGACACTGCGAGAGGGCTGTACAAGCAATGATCACACGCACGGCACAGCAGACACACCAGGAACCGCGGTGTTGGCCGTCGAATGGCGCTAGCTGCGCAGCATTTGTGCACCGCCGCCGTCAGTGTCAGCCAGTTTGCCGTGGCATACGGAGCTCCATCGCAGTCTTTAACACTGGTAGCATGCCGCGACAGCGTGGACGTGAACCGTATGTGCAGTTGACGGACTTTGAGCGAGGGCGTATAGTGGGCATGCGGGAGGCCGGGTGGATGTACCGCCGAATTGCTCAACACGTGGGGCGTGAGGTCTCCACAGTACATCGATGTTGTCGCCAGTGGTCGGCGGAAGGTGCACGTGCCCGTCGACCTGGGACCGGACCGCAGCGACGCACGGATGCACGCCAAGACCGTAGGATCCTACGCAGTGCCGTAGGGGACCGCACCGCCACTTCCCAGCAAATTAGGGACGCTGTTGCTCCTGGGGTATCGGCGAGGACCATTCGCAACCGTCTCCATGAAGCTGGGCTACGGTCCCGCACACCGTTAGGCCGTCTTCCGCTCACGCCCCAACATCGTGCAGCCCGCCTCCAGTGGTGTCGCGACAGGCGTGAATGGAGGGACGAATGGAGACGTGTCGTCTTCAGCGATGAGAGTCGCTTCTGCCTTGGTGCCAATGATGGTCGTATGCGTGTTTGGCGCCGTGCAGGTGAGCGCCACAATCAGGACTGCATACGACCGAGGCACACAGGGCCAACACCCGGCATCATGGTGTGGGGAGCGATCTCCTACACTGGCCGTACACCACTGGTGATCGTCGAGGGGACACTGAATAGTGCACGGTACATCCAAACCGTCATCGAACCCATCGTTCTACCATTCCTAGACCGGCAAGGGAACTTGCTGTTCCAACAGGACAATGCACGTCCGCATGTATCCCGTGCCGCCCAACGTGCTCTAGAAGGTGTAAGTCAACTACCCTGGCCAGCAAGATCTCCGGATCTGTCCCCCATTGAGCATGTTTGGGACTGGATGAAGCGTCGTCTCACGCGGTCTGCACGTCCAGCACGAACGCTGGTCCAACTGAGGCGCCAGGTGGAAATGGCATGGCAAGCCGTTCCACAGGACTACATCCAGCATCTCTACGATCGTCTCCATGGGAGAATAGCAGCCTGCATTGCTGCGAAAGGTGGATATACACTGTACTAGTGCCGACATTGTGCATGCTCTGTTGCCTGTGTCTATGTGCCTGTGGTTCTGTCAGTGTGATCATGGATCATGTGATGTATCTGACCCCAGGAATGTGTCAATAAAGTTTCCCCTTCCTGGGACAATGAATTCACGGTGTTCTTATTTCAATTTCCAGGAGTATATATATATATATATATATATATATATATATATATATATATATATATATATATATATGATGACTTTTGAACATTATTAAGGTGAATACATTGTTTGTTCTCTATCAAAATCTTTCATTTGCTAACTATACTTATCAGCAGTTAGTGCCTTCAGCAGTTATAATCTTTTATTTAGATGGCAGTATCGGCGCTCGCTGTATTGCAGTAGTTCGAGTAACTAAGATTTTTGTGAGGTAAGTGATTCATGAAAGGTATAGGTTATTGTTAGTCAGGGCCATTCATTTGTAGGGATTTTTGAAAGTCAGATTGCGTTGCGCTAAAAATATTGTGTGTCAATTTAGTGTTGATCAGAATAAGTAAAGAGAGTAATGTCTGAATACGTTCAGTTTTGCTCAGCTGTTTGAAAATCAAATAACGTAAGAGGTTTAGCAGCACAGTAATTCATAAATTTTTCTAAGGGGAGGTTTCAAAATGTATGTCTCGGATTCGGATAACGAAGGAACTAAGAGATTACCACACGACTGACTGTAAGTAATACGAGGGCGGTTCAGAAAGTAACCTCCGATTGGTCACAGTGCGGGTTGTGGGGGGAGTAGCGACGCCATCTGTGCGTTCACGCACTCAACAGGTCAGTCGGCATCAAGCCGTGGTCGAGTGAACGTCGTACCTGCGCTAGTTTAGTTTTTGTGGCAGTTTGAAATGTGTGCTGCAATAGAAAACCCCGCCAAATGTGAAGTGCGTGCTGTCATAAGGTTTTTAACAGCCAAAGGATATTCTGCAGTAGCTATTCATCGTGAGCTTTGTGCCGTGTACGGACCAAGAGTTATGAGTGAAGGAGTTGTCCGTGAATGGGTACGTTTATTTAAAAGTGGATGAGAAAACGTTCATGATGAAGAGAGGAGTGGTAGACTATCATTGGTGACTGACGAACTCGTTCAGACAGTTGATGCAAAAGTTCGTGAAAATCGACGTTTCTCAATGTCGGAGTTGTCTACTGGTTTTCCACAGATTTCTAAGACTCTCTTGTACGAGATAGTGACAGCAAGATGCGGTCACAGGCTGGCTCCAGGCACAAGCGGGTGATTTTTATGCAGAAGGAATTTCAAAGCTTGTGAAGAGATACGATAAGTGCCTCAATCGCTATGGAGACTATGTAGAAAAATAGTGCAAAGATGTAGTTGTAAGATGTATATATTAAAATATTTTTATTTAACTTGGTGTATTTTTTTAAATCAACCGGAGGTTACTTTCTGAACGGCCCTCGTACCTTCAGTGGCTTCAATATTTAACTATACGGTGAAATCCTTCAATATTCTATTACGTTACACACAGCTAATGCAAAAAAATTACCCTGTAGTTGTCAGGAATTTTCATAATTTTTGTTTTTAATTACAACAGTACGTTAGCTAAAAACGATAATGTGTTGCGGTTTTCGTCTAGTCGTCTAAGAAGCGTATTGTGGGAGCTTTGCAGTGTATTAATTCATTCTGTGTAAAAAATGAATGACATTCGAAGCTGTATTGCTCCTCTGCTCGTCTCTTTTTACGTGTGAGCTGCAGCTGGCCACGTCACTGCAGCCTAGCTGTACCAGCTGACCGGCCAGTACTGTCAAAGTTAAATACGCCGGTACAGCTGTTGTCCCGCATTTTCGCCATGTCGATATGCGCGTAACGCACAGCACAAAACGTACCCTTACTTCGTACTTGACAGTACTCGAGACGGCTTGGCTGCTGTCCCACGTGAAACTGAAATCCAGTGAGGTTCCAGCAAACGCGGAAGAATACATAATGCAATGTTTACATCAGGTTTATTCTTATGATGAACGGAGTACAGAGACTGTACGCCAGTAGCCGTGCAGAAATTCTGGACAGTCAAGGGTATGAAAAAAGGCATGGTCTGATGTCTGCTATGACTCTGGTGAAAATGATCATAAAATTCGGAAAAGACAGGTGCTTTTGAAGTGTCATGTGGAAAGGGAGGAAAACAGTTGACCCAAAATCTGTCGAAGATGTGGCCACGAGAGTGCAGGAGCGGACGATAGGTGGTTCCCAACACGCCGTGCGCGGAGAATTCGGCGGACGTTGGACGTGGCTGCTGGCACAGTTCATAAAATCCTAGGAAAATTGCTGCACTGCCATTAGTACATAATCACCCTTGTTCGGGAGTTGCTTTCTGATGACCTGCCACAAGACGAACGTTCGGTCTGGAGGTTTTTGCTCGCATATAGGTGGACAATGAATGGCCATAAAACTTTCAGTGGACGGACGGAGCCCATTTCCATCTTCAAGGATATGTCAGCACCCAGAATTACAGAATATGGGCAACGGAAAATCCGCAAGAACATCAACCGGTACCGCTTCAGTCTGCAAAAGTCAGTGTGTGGTGCGTGGTCTCCGTAGGACCGTAGCAGCCCGTGGTATAGTGGCTACCTTTGCTGCCTCTGGATCACGGGGTCCCTGTTCGATTCAAAATGGCTCTGAGCACTATGGGACTCAACTGCTGTGGTCATAAGTCCCCTAGAACTTAGAACTACTTAAACCTAACTAACCTAAGGACATCACACACATCCATGCCCGAGGCAGGATTCGAACCCGCAACCGTAGCAGTCGCACGGTTCCGGACTGCGCGCCTAGAACCGCGAGACCATCGCGGCCGGCCTGTTCGATTCCCGGCCAGGCTGGGGATTTTTCTCTGCCGAGGAATGGCTGTTTGTGTTGTCCTCATCATTTCACCATCATCCTCATCGTTCGTGACAGTGGCTACAATGGACTGTGAAAAAAATTGGTACTTTGTACGGGCGCTGATGACCGCGTAGTTGAGCGCCCCACAAACCAAACATCATCATCAAACATCCGTAGGACCGTGTTTTCTCGAGATGAGTCCCGCAGGTCCAAAAAATGTTCAAATGTGTGTCAGTTCCTATGGGACAGAACTGCTCAGGTCATCGGTCCCCAGACTTACACACTACTTAAACTAACTCATGCTAAGAAGAACACACACACACCTATGCCCGAGGAAGGACTCGAACCTCCGGCAGGAGGGGCCCCCGCAGGTCTTGTAAAGTGAACCGTCACTGGTAAACGCTATGAGCGTCTGTAGCGCACAAACGACATTCCAACCCTTCCATGGAGTGAATGTCTGGGTAGGGCCATTTTTACTCAAGATGGCGGTCCTCCGCACATCGCACAGGCGGTGAAGCGGCTGCTGCAAAGGGGTTTCGGAAATGCTAAAATTATCAGCCTTCATTTCCCTACAGCCGTCCAGATCAGCTGATATTAATCAGCGTGACTTTTGGCTGTGGGGTTATTTCAAAGATGTTGTGTTCAGTGCTCCAATTAGGAACGTAACTGAACTGGAGGCACATATTGTGCAACGTATTCTGAACGTGATCCCCGAGACACTCCGATCTTTTGTAGAATATGCTGTTTCTCGATTTCGATTTGTGGCAGATTCAGCGTGTCTTGCACCAGTCTCACGGTAATTAAAAAGCAATGACATTTTGCTTTCTATGCAGTTTTTGACCCCAAGGCAATTAAAAACCGATGTCATTTTGTTTTCAAGCGGTTTTTGTCCTCATAAGAACTACAAACCAAATTTTCCCATCCGATGCGGTACGACCTCGCCATGTTGGATGGGCTTACCTAACTAACAGCGCCACAACTCTTTGAATGCCGAAATTGTGCGGTCACGCACACTGTAGTTATTGCCTTTGAATAAAAGTGTCATTTCTGTTCGTCTCATAACGTATTTCTTTGCCACGTTCTGTACTATACTGTACTGTAGTTACTGCCTTTGAATAAAAGTGTCAGTTCTGTTCGTCTCACAGCGTATTTCTTTGTTACCTTCTGTACTATACTGTACTGTAGTTATTGCCTTTGAATAAAAGTGTCAGTTCTGTTCGTCTCATAGCGTATTTCTTTGTTACCTTCTGTACTATACTGTACCAGCGGCATTGCCGCAGTGGTAACACCGGTTCCACTGCCAGACGTTGCAAGACAGACGTTGTGCATCACGGAGAGATTTACTACTGAAATTTCGGGACAGCACTTTTTAGGAGGTGTCAAACAACATATCACTTCCCCCCACATACATCTGGCGTATTGACCACGAGGAGAAAAAATTCGAGAAATTAGAGCCAATACAGAGGCATACAGCTTTACTGTATGATTAAATGATGATGGTGTCCTCTTGGGTAAAATATTCCGGAGGTAAAATAGTCCCGCATTCGGATCTCCGTGCGGGGACTACTCAGGAGGACGTCGTTATCAAGAGAAAAAAAACTGGCGTTCTACGGATCGGAGCGTGGAATGTCAGATCCCTTAATCGGGCAGGTAGGTTAGAAAATTTAAAAAGGGAAATGGACAGGTTAAAGTTAGATATAGTGGGAATTAGTGACGTTCGCTGGCAGGAGGAACAACACTTTTGGTCAGGCGAATACAGGGTTATAAATACAAAATCAAATAGGGGTAATGCAGGAGTCGGTTTAATAATGAATAAAACCATAGGAGTACGGGTAAGCTACTACAAACAGCATTGTGAACGCATTATTGTGGCCAAGATAGACACGAAGCCCACACCTACTACAGTAGTACAAGTTTATATGCCAACTAGCTCTGCAGATGACGAAGAAATTGAAGAAATGTATGATGAAATAAAAGAAATTAATCAGATAGTGAAGGGAGACGAAAATTTAATAGTCATGGGTGACTGGAATTCGGTAGTAGGAAAAGGAAGAGAAGGAAACAAAGTAGGTGAATATGGATTGGGGCTAAGAAATGAAAGAGGAAGGCGCCTGGTAGAATTTTGCACAGAGCACAACTTAATCATAGCTAACACTTGGTTCAAGAATCATAAAAGAAGGTTGTATACGTAGAAGAAGCCTGGAGATACTGACAGGTTTCAGGTAGAATATGATGGTAAGACAGAGATTTAGGAACCAGGTTTTAAATTCTAAGACATTTTCAGGGGCAGATGTGGACTCTGACCACAATCTATTGGTTATGAACTGTAGATTAAAACTGAAGAAACTACAAAAAGGTGGGAATTTAAGGAGCTGGGACCTGGATAAACAGACTAAACCAGAGGTTGTACAGAGTTTCAGGGAGAGCATAAGGGAACAATTAAGAGGAATGGGGGAAAGAAATACAGTAGAAGAAGAATGCGTAGCTTTGAGAGATGAAGTGGTGAAGGCAGCAGAGGATCAAGTAGGTAAAAAGGCGAGGGCTAATAGAAATCGTTGGGTAACAGAAGCAATATTGAATTTAATTGATGAAAGGAGAAAATATAAAAATGCAGTAAACGAAGGAGGCAAATAAGAGTACAAACGTCTCAAAAACGAGATTGACAGTAAGTGAAAAATGGCTAAGCAGGGATGGCTAGAGGACAAATGTAAAGATGTAGAGGCTTATCTCACTAGGGGTATGATAGATACTGCCTACAGGAAAATTAAAGAGACCTTTGGAGAATAGAGAACCACTTGCATGAATATCGACAGCTCAGATGGAAACCCCGTTCTAAGCAAAGAAGGGAAAGCAGAAAGGTGGAAGGAGTATACAGAGAGTCTATACAAGGGCGACGTACTTGAGGACAATATTATGGAAATGGGAGATACGATACTGCGTGAAGAGTTTTACAGAGCACTGAAAGATCTGAATCGAACAAGGCCCCGGGAGTAGACAACATTCCATTAGAACTACTGACGGCCTTGGGAGAGCCAGTCCTGACAAAACTCTACCATCTGGTGAGCAAGATGTATGAGACAGGCGAAATACCCTCAGACTTCAAGAAGTATATAATAATTGCAATCCTAAAGAGAACAGGTGCTGACAGATGTGAAAATTACCGAACAATCAGTTTAATAAGTCATGGATGCAAAATACTAACGCGAATTCTTTATAGACGAATGGAAAAACTGGTAAAAGCCGACCTCGGGGAAGATCAGTTTGGATTCCGTAGAAATATTGGAACACGTGAGGCAATACTGACCCTACGACTTATCTTAGAAGCAAGATTAAAGAAAGGCAAACCTACGTTCCTAGCATTTGTAGACTTAGAGAAAGCTTTTGACAATGTTGACTCGAATACCCCCTTTCAAATTCTAAAGGTGGTAGGGGTAAAAAAAGTGGAGCGAAAGGCTATTTACAATTTGTACAGAAAGGAGATGGCAGTTATAAAGAGTCGAGGGGCATGAAAGGGAAGCAGCGGTTGGGAAGGGAGTGAGACAGGGTTGTAGCCTATTTCCGATGTTATTTAATCTGTATATTGAGCAAGCAGTGAAGGAAACAAAAGAAAAATTCGGAGTAGGTATTAAAATCCATGGAGAAGAAGTAAAAACTTTGAGGTTCGCCGATGACATTGTAATTCTGTCAGAGACAGCAAAGGATTTGGAAGAGCAGTTGGACGGAATGGATAGTGTCTTGAAAGGAGGATATAAGATGAACATCAACAAAAGCAAAACGAGGATAAGGGAAAGTAGTCTAATTAAGTCGGGTGATGCTGAGGGAATTAGATTAGGAAATGAGACACTTAAAGTTGTAAAGGATTTTTGCTATTTGGGGAGCAAAATAACTGATGATGGTCGAAGTAGAGAGGATATAAAATGTAGACTGGCAATGGCAAGGAAAGCGTTTCTGAAGAAGAGAAATTCGTTAACATCGAGTATAGATTTAAGTGTGAGGAAGTCGTTTCTTAAAGTATTTGTATGGAAGTGAAACATGGACGATAACTAGTTTGGACAAGAAGAGAATAGAAGCTTTCGAAAGGTGATGCTACAGAAGAATGCTGAAGATTAGACGGGTAGATCATATAACTAAATAGGAGGTATTGAATAGGAGTGGGGAGAAGAGAAGGTTGTGGCACAACTTGACTAGTAGAAGGGATCGGTTGGTAGGACACGTTCTGAGGCATCAAGGGATCACCAATGTAGTATTGGAGGGAAGCGTGGAGGGTAAAAATCGTAGAGGGAGACCAAGAGATGAATACACTAAACAGATTCAGAAGGATGTAGGTTGGAGTAGGTACTGGGAGATGAAGAAGCTTGCACAGGATAGAGTAGCATGGAGAGCTGCATCAAAACAGTCTCAGGACTGAAGACCACAACAACAACAACAATAGAGGCTTACCGTCAATCATTCTTCCCACGCACTATACGCGGGTGGAACAGGGTTGGAGGGATCAGGAAGTGGTACCGAACGTACCCTCCGCCACACACCATTAGGTGGCTTGCGGAGTATGATGTAGATGTAGGTGTAGATGGAGTAGCGGTCCCGGTCTCGCAAACCGACATACGGCCGGGAGAGCGGTGTGCTGACCACATGCCCCTCGATATCCGCATCCAGTGACGTCTGTGGTCTTAGGATGACACGGCGGCAAGTCGGTACAGTTGGGCCATCCAAGGTCTGCTCGGACGGAGTTTAGTTTCTACTATACTGTAGAAGCTGTTGCGACGTATTCTCGAAGTGTCATCGAGCTACGTTACTTTACTGTGACATACATGTGCAAGTTCTTTCGTCCTTAAGTTTTGCACACCTGTGTACAATAAACTTATGGAAGAGATAATTACACAGATTATTAATCATTTCCGGATTAAATTCATCCTTGGGGTAAAATTTAGCTTTTCTTGCATATTTCTAAAATTTTGCCTTACTTAATCTACAAAGTAAAGGAATTTTCAGTTATTCGATAAGCTGGTGACAGTATAAATGATGAGACTTGGTTCGTAGCGGTCTTTGCGTGTGTAATTCTTCCCCCCATATGATCTCTCTCTCTCTTTTTCTCTCTCCTGCTTATGAATGAAAAGATTATTGACTAAGACAACACGCCTTTGATGGAATGGAAACAGCGGACGGGGGCGATAACGCCTAGGTGGTTTTTATTTTTCGTAGTGTAATAATCTCGCAGTCGATGATGCATGCAGATAGGGAAACGTTGCTAATCCTGTTACTGAAAACTACGCGCGGTGAGCTACAAGAGGAGGTAGAGCGACGTCTTGCGGTACAGCGTGACGCATAAGTACGGGAACATGCACCATAGTAGGCAGGTCCGTGAATTTCGCAGCTTGAGCAAGCAGCCGCGTGCGCTATACAGAGTGTGGAGACGCCTTAGGAGGCAACAGTACTTCGGAAGCAGCGCAGACGATGTTTCCACGTGAAACGTCCCCTTAGAAAAATTAATGAATTACTGTGCTGGTAAAGCCCTTAAGTTATTTGATTTTCAAACAGCTGAGCAAAACCGAACGGACTCAGACATTTCTCTCTTTACTGATTCTGATCATCACTAAACTGACACACAATATTTTTAGCGCAACGCAATCTGACTCTCAATAATCCCTACAAAAGAATGGCCCTGACTAACATTAACCTATAACTTTCATGAATCACTTACCCCACAAAAATCTTCGTGCGCATGATTTGGACGTGTGTCCATCAGAGAGAGTAAATATATATATATATATAAGTTCATGACATCCAGTCTTACAAATTTACTCTCTCTGATGGACACACGTCCACATCATCCGCTCTCAAAACTCCGCCATTTCTCTCCCCACATCCACCACTGCTGGCGGCTCACATCCAACTGCGCAACGCTACGCGCTGTTAACAGCCAACTGCCTAACACTACAATAGCAAATTGCAACACTGCAAACCAGCCACAGACTGCAAATAGCACAGTCAGTGATTTTCATATAGAGCGCTACGTGATGTTACTAACATAAAAACCTAAACAGCCTACTTACACACGTTTTTATTCCGAACAGAGCAATGTGGTCGGGCGTCACCGAAATAATCGACGAAAGACTGAATCTTATAACGGACACTTTTAAACATACACTGACGGGGGAAAAATCGCAACGCCGAGTTGTGCAATACAGACGGAAGTTGGTAGGCGTGTTTCTACATCTGTGACATGATGTCCATTCGAATTTCGCGCCAGTCGCGTAAGAGTGGCACTAGCAGCAGCACTGTGAGAATGCAAAACAGGTTCGCTTTAAACACAGGCTGTAACGGTTGTGACCGCTATTTACCTTTGAGATTGGACGTGGTGGGTTGTGCTAGTCAAGAATAAGGAGACAAAGACACTGTTATCGAACACCTCACTGAGTTTGAAGGGCATCGTGTTATACGGCTACGAGAAGCTGGATGTTCATTTTGCGATATTACAGAAAGACTTGGTGGGAATGCAGCCATTGCACATGTTTTCTGGCAGCGGTGGGAAAAGCAGGCGCCAGGTTGAGATTCATAGGAAGAATTCTAAGAAAATGTGACTCATCGACGAAAGAAGTAGCTTACAAAACGCTTGTTCGTCCGATTCTTGAGTATTGCTCATCAGTATGGGACCCTTACCAGGTTGGATTAATAGAAGAGATAGACATGATCCAGCGAAAAGCAGCGCGATTCGTCATGGGGACATTTAGTCAGCGCGAGAGCGTTACGGAGATGCTGAACAAGCTCCAGTGGCGGACACTTCAAGAAAGGCGTTACGCAATACGGAGAGGTTTATTATCGAAATTACGAGAGAGCACATTCCGGGAAGAGATGGGCAACATATTACTACCGCCCACATATATCTCGCGTAATGATCACAACGAAAAGATCCGAGAAATTAGAGCAAATACGGAGACTTACAAGCAGTCGTTCTTCCCACGCACAATTCGTGAATGGAACAGGGAAGGGGGGATCAGATAGTGGTACAATAAGTACCCTCCGCCACACACCGTAAGGTGGCTCGCGGAGTATAGATGTAGATGTAGATGTAGATGTAGATGGGCAAACTCGTTCATCCTTGGGAACTGGTTCACTGGTGATCGCTCGTTTTTGGGAACCGTTCATTTTTACTCGTTCACCGTCCATTTGTGCTTGTTATATTGTTCTTATGAACAACTGAAAATTAGTAGCATACGTGACTGAAGATGGAAGGCGCCAAGAGGGGGCACTTGCCTGCCCCCTGGAGTTTTTATTCACAACAGATTTCTCACACACAGCTGTAATTTTCGTGATTCTGCAAAACCTCTCGTTTAGCGTTATGCGGCTGATCGCAGTGAAATAACGTAAGGTGGCGCACGAAAAACCGGCCAATTACTCGCCAATTACGCACGATTTGTTGACCGCTACGAGCAGAATAGATAAACATGTAATAATTAGGCAGTGAAGAAATAAAAAACAAGCCAATGCAAACAACAACTTTGAAACAATAGATGACGACTGGTAAACGACAATGAGCAGTTTAGTACTCGGGGCAGATTTTTCGTGCGCCACGCTGTACCACTGACATAATATTGCAGGAGTTACCATATTCTCTTTACCCGAAATGTGACACTTTACTCTCGACTACGAAGCGCGGGCTTCATTCGGTTGTTAAGTCGGTCTGCCTTCCACGACAATCAACATGCCCTTTTACCGTGGACCAAAAAAAGACGGAAAACTGCCACTCGTTTGTGCCGTGCCCACTTCCATTGCATGTGTATTAACAAAAAAAAATTGTCTTTTTACAAGTATTTCTTCTGCAGTTTATCGAAATAGTGAAGTAAGCAGATATGCCGTTTCATTACCTCAAAAGATGTATTTATTACCTACCAAGTAATTTACGTAACTATAAAATACGTTTTAATTACCGGTAATGGACGCTGAATAGAATACGAAAAGAACCAGAAGTTCAAGAGTTTAAAAAAAGGTTTGAAACAGATCCAGAATGGGCGTGCGAAGCAAACGAAAGGAACAACAACTCGATACTGAACTAACTATGAGCAGTCGGCAGTGGAAGTGCGACGAGTGGCCACGCGAAGAAGGACGAGTCCGGCCGAGCGAGACCGACAACGAAACAGGCGGGAACGGGACCGAGGCTGGAACGAGACCGGCCGACGTGCCGTTGCGGGAACGAGACCGACCGATTCCCGATTCCGGGAACTACAGGGTGCCGCACGAAATGCGTTACTAATTGTTTCTTTCACAATTTACGACGCACATTAGATATCCCGCTGGGATCTCTACAGCAGTACCAGCAGAGCTTGGAAAAACAAATGAGTTACGAAATGACGTGTAATTCACGATACTGCCGCTAGGAGACTAGTAAGCAGCAATGGCTGACAATGGAAGACTGACGACACAGCAACGATCGGCAATTGTGTTACTTTTTCATGAAACGAAAAGCCTTGTTGTGACTCAGAGGCGTTTTCGACAACAGTTTAACACACGATGGGTCCCTTGCAAGAAGACCATCCACAGGTTGTACGATAGATTTGTACAGGAAGGAACAGTATTGGAAGCGAAGCGTCCTCGGCCTAAGCCTGTTTGTTCGCCGGAGAATATTGAAGCGGTACGAGTTGCTGCACAGAGAAGTCCCGGGAAATCGTGTAGAAAGGCAGCAGGGCAACTGGGAATATCCAGACGCTCCGTTCAACGCATTCTTAGAAGTGACCTCTATATGTACCCATACAAGATGACCTGTGCACAGAAGCTCACTGAAGAACACAAGCAGCAGAGACTACTGTTTGCTCATTGGGCGGAGGATAGGGAAGAAACTCTCAACAACGTTTTCATTTAGACGGTGTGGTTAACAAACAAAATGTACGCTTTTGGGCCACTGAAAACCCACAAGTGCTTCATGAACGACAACATTATGCTCCGAGGATTACAGCGTGTGCAGCAATTTCCAGTCACGGACTTACTGGACCCTTTTTCTTTGAAGAAACTGTGAACAGCGAGTGTTATTTGTGTATGCTTCGCAATAGATTGATTCCACAGCTTCTTGCTACTGCCTTGCCCTTCAACACGCAGTGGTTCATGCAAGATGGAGCAAGGCCACATACTGCAAACATTGTGCTGGAGTCTTTAAACGAGCATTTCGACATGCGGATCATTTCACTCAGGTTTGCAGGTCGCTTCAATGACGGACAAAATTGGCCCCCCAATAATTCAGACCTCAATTTATGTAACTTTTTTTCTTTGGGGGTACCTAAAGGAAAAAATTTTCCCGAAACGTCCACGCGATTTAATGGAGCTCAGAAGACTTATTCTTTAAGCTTGCAGTGAAATTACGGAAGACCAGTGCCGTAGGATAATCACTAACTTCAGTGTTCGTTTGAAGGAAGTTATGAAACGAAATTGTGGATATATTGAGCATGTGCTGAGTTAGAACAAATCTCCATGGACGGCTCTTCATTGTAGTATATGTTCCTTCAGATTGTATTGACAATAAAGTTTATATTCAAAAACAAAATGGTAACACATTTCGTGCGCCACCCTGTATAAATAGAAAGCCGCGACCGAAGTGAACTATGAAAGACCGCCCTTAGAATTCGTTTCTCGCTCATTCTTTTCATCTTCGCGAACCGTTCTTTTGGACCCGATAGTTCGCGAACGACCCATCTCTACTCACGAGAAGGTACGGTCGCGGGCTACGGACGGCCCGTGGCGCTACCGAGAGGGAAGAACATCGAGATCGGCCTATGGCCCTGGAATATCGGACTGCATCTGCAGCAACAATTGACACAAAGAACTATAGCAAATCGATTACTTCGAGGGCGGCTCCGTACCACACGCCCTTTAGCGAGCATTCCACTGAGCCCAAATTACCGCCATTTGCGAACTCATGGGAGGGCATGGCGCAGGTCTGCTACGAAAGCTGGTTCTGCTCTGGTGCCAGTGACGGCCGTGTGTTTGTTAGAAGGGGGACAGTTGAGAGTCTGCAGCCAAACTGTCTGCCTGCCAGATACACTCGACCTACACCTGGAGTTATGGTGTGTGTTGTGATTTCATATAACAGCAGGACCATTCTCGTGGCTTTCCCACGCACCCTGACTGCAAATTTTTACGTCAGTCTGGTGATTCGACCTGTTTTGCTGTCATTTAAGAATAGCATTCCACGGGTGTTTTCCACCAGGATAACGCTCGCCGGCTTACCGCTCTTGTAACCCAACGTGGTCTACAGAGCGTTGTCATGTTGCCTTGGCCTCATCGATCACCAGATCTGTCTCCAATTGAACACATGCGGGACATCATAATAAAGTGCAACAGGCATGGAACTCCATCTCACCAACTGACATCTGACACATCTACATTACAATGCATGCACGTTTGCATGCTTCCATACAACATTCTTCCGGTTACACCGGTCCTTCATCACCATCGACGCGCAAGTCGCCGAAGTGGCGACAAATCGAAAGACCTGCGCCCGGCGAACGGCCTACCCGGCGGGGGGCCCTAGTCACACGACATTTACATTTACCATTCGGTGATGCACCAGCATTTCACATTTGCAAAGGCTCATCTCACGCTTACGTTAACCTGTGATCTTGCAATGTTAATCACATAAATATGCTACCTACACAAATGTATTTCCGTAGCCGCGCGGTCTGGTGCGCCTTGCCACGGTACGCGCGGAACCCCCGTCAGAGATCTGAGTCCACCCTCGGTCAAAGGTACGTGTGTTGTCCTTAGCTTAAGTTAGATTAAGTAGTGTGTGAGCCTAGGGATCGATGACCTCAGTAGTTTGGTCCCACGGGAACTTACCGAAAAAAAAAAAAAAAAAAAAAATTGCATCCATACCTTTGGCAGAAAATGAAAATGACTTACAACCTATCTGTTGAGCATAATATGTAAAGAATATCACCTCAATATATCAACATGAAAATAAATAAACATGATTTTTAAGACACAAATAATGAAATTTCATTATATCAATGCTCCGCGAAAATCTGGGACAAAAAATAACTCCCGGAACATTGGACCTCAACTGTAATCTTTCCATTACACAAAAGAAGGAGACAAATCAAATTGAGACAATTATAGACGTACTTCACTTTTGGATATTACATATAAAGTCATGTCAAGAATGTTGTGCAATCGTCATAAAGATCAACTTGAAATGGAACTAGGAGAATACTAAGGAGGATTTAGACCCGGGAATAGCTGCCCAGAACAGATAATCTCTCTGAAATTGGTAATGGATTACTAGAAAAGAAGTCAAAAAGAATAAGTCATACATTCGGAGACTTCGAAAACGCTTATGACTGTATCCACACATCTTCAGTGACGAAGATATTAAGGAATTTCGGGCTCCAACACAAATTAACAAAAATGATAAACTTAACTAGACAAACACTAAATTTAAAGTAAAATGCAGAGGAGAAATATCTGAGCCATTTACGATTAAAACGGGAGTAAGACAGGCAGGCAGTTTATCGCCATTACTTTTCAACTGTGCTCTGGAATACATGATGAGGGAATGGTACAAGGAAAATCCTAGAAAACATAAGATAAACATAGATGACTTAGCGTTACTAGCTGATAACATTCAAGAAGCCATAAATCAAATAACAAGCCTGCAAAATACAGCACAAAAAATAGAACGCCAGGTATCATTCGAAAAGACTGAGATAGTGGTAGCAGATCCACTAATAGTCAACCATATAACAGTAAATAACACGAAAGTAAAACTAGTGAAACTACTTAAATACCTGCATGGCAAGAAAGCACTAACAAAATGATCAAAAAGCGAAAAAATTAACGTGGTCCACACACAACAAAAAATGTCTATCAATCAAAACTACATTAAAACATAGCAAGAGGGTGGTCAAACCAGAGGTGACATAAGGGAGTGAAACTCTTTTCAAAGTTACCCAAAAAAACAGATTCGACAAAATCCTAAAAGTGGATTGAAAAATAGGTATAACATGCATAAACAAATGCCAAATGAAGTGATATACAGCGAACTGGAGCCCATTACAGATGCTATACGAAATGAGGATCTCATGTTATGGTCACATTTTCAGGACGCCAGAAGTTACTTACAAAAAAAAAACTAAAGAGAACCTTTGGAATCTGCAGCAACAAGTAGATTCGATAAAAGAAATCAAGGAGGATATGAAAGAACTAGAATTAACCCTGGACAATTCGCAAAACAAAACAGAAATTTTAAAGAAACTGAAAAACATAAATATAACATTTAACCCAAAAAAAAACAAAATACAAACAATAAAAAGGTCACTGACAGATGAGGAACGCCAGAAAAGATCAGAACGAATGAGAAGATACTGGGCAATTCGGAAAGAAAATGCAGTGAACAAGATGACCAGACAACGACTAACTGAAGTGGTTCAATGAGGCCGTAAAAGTAGAAGAAGAATGAAATATAAGGACAAGTTTAACTATCTACGATGTGGCACTACATACGTATAAGCATGATATAGATACAGAGAGGAGATTAGTAAAATTGTAAAAAGTATGTGGAAAAATAAACAAGGAATTAAGAAACAAAATACGATGAGAGCCAGGGTTGAAATTTTAAAAGACCATGTCTGTCAACCATTTGGGAATTTAAGGAGATGGGACCTGGATAAACTGAAATAACCAGAGGCTGTGCAGAGTTTCAGGGAGAGCATAAGGGAACAATTAAGAGGAATGGGGGAAAGAAATACAGTAGAAGAAGAATGGGTAGCTTTGAGAGATGACGTAGTGAAGGCAGCAGAGGATCAAATAGGTAAAAAAACGAGGGCTAGTAGAAACCCTTGGGTAACAGAACAAATATTCAATTTAACTGATAAAAGGAGAAAATATAAAAATGCAGTAAATGAAGCAGGCAAAAAGGAATACAAACGTCTCAAAAATGAGATCGACAGGAAGTGCAAAATGGCTGAGCAGGGATGGCTAGAGGACAAATGTAAGGATGTAGAGGCTTATCTCACTAGGGGTAAGATAGATACTGCCTACAGGAAAAAAAAAGAGACCTTTGGAGAAAAGAGAACCATTTGTATGAATATCAAAAGCTCAGATGGAAACCCAGTTCTAAGCAAAGAAGGGAAAGCAGAAAGGTGGAAGGAGTATATAGAGGGTCTATACAAGGGCGACGTACTTGCGGACAATATTATGGAAATGGAAGAGGATGTAGATGAAGTTGAAATGGGAGATACGATACTGCGTGAAGAGTTTGACAGAGCACTGAAAGACCTGAGTCGAAACAAGGCCCCGGGAGTAGACAACATTCCATAAGAACTACTGACAGCATTGGGAGAGCCAGTCCTGACAAAACTCTACCATCTGGTGAGCAAGATGTATGAGACAGGCGAAATACCCTCAGACTTTAAGAAGAATATAATAATTGCAATCCCAAAGAAAGCAGGTGTTGACAGATGTGAAAATTACCGAACTATCAGTTTAATAACTCACAGCTGCACGAATTCTTCACAGACTAATAGAAAAACTGACAGAAGCCGACCTCAGGGAAGATCAGTTTGGATTCTGTGGAAATGTTGGAACACGTGAGGCAATACTGACCCTACGACTTATCTTAGAAGAAAGATTAAGGAAAGGCAAACCTACGTTTTTATCATTTGTAGACTTAGAGAAAGCTTTTGACAATGTTGATTGGAATACTCTCTTTCAATTTCTGAAGGTGGCAGGGGTAAAATACAGGGAGCGAATGGTCATTTACTCTTTGTACAGAAAGCAGACGGCAGTCATACGAGTCGAGGGGTATGAAAGGGAAGCAGTGGTTCGGAAGGGGAGTGAGACAGGGTTGTAGCCTATCCCCTATGTTATTCAATCTGTATATTGAGCAAGCAGTAAAGGAAACAAGAAAAGATCGGAGGAGGAATTAAAATCCATGGAGAAGAAATAAAAACTTTGAGGTTCGCCGATGACATTGTAATTCTGTCAGAGACAGCAAAGGACTTGGAAGAGCAATTGAACGGAATGGACAGCGTCTTGAAAGGAGGGTATAAGATGAACATCAACAAAAGCAAAACGAGGATAATGGAATGTAGTCTAATTAAGTCAGGTGAAATGGCTCTGAGCACTATGGGACTCAACTGCTGAGGTTATTAGTCCCCTAGAACTTAGAACTAGTTAAACCTAACTAACCTAAGGACATCACAAACATCCATGCCCGAGGCAGGATTCGAACCTGCGACCGTAGCGGTCTTGCGGTTCCAGACTGCAGCGCCTTTAACCGCACGGCCACTTCGGCCGGCTAAGTCAGGTGATGCTGAGGGAATTAGATTAGGAAATGAGACGCTTAAAGTAGTAAATGAGTTTTTCTATAACTGATGATGGTCGAAGTAGAAAGGATATAAAATGTAGACTGGCAGTGGCAAGGAAAGCGTTTCTGAAGAAGAGAAATTTGCTAACATCGAGTATAGATTTAAGTGTCAGGAAGTTGTTTCTGAAAGTATTTGTATGGAGTGTAGCCATGTATGGAAGTGAAACATGGACGATAAACAGTTTGGACAAGAAGAGAATATAATCTTTCGAAATGTGGTGCTACAGAAGAATGCTGAAGATTAGATGGGTAGATCACATAACTAATGAGGAGGTATTGAATACAATTGGGGAGAAGAGGAGTTTGTGGCACAACTTGACTAGAAGAAGGGATCGGTTGGTAGGACATGTTCTGAGGCATCAAGGGATCACCAATTTAGTATTAGAGGGCAGCGTGGAGGGTAAAAATCGCAGAGGGAGACCAAGAGATGAATACACTAAGCAGATTCAGAAGGATGTAGGCTGCAGCAGGTAGTGGGAGATGAAGAAGCTTGCACAGGATAGAGTAGCATGGAGAGCTGCATCAATCCAGTCTCAGGACTGAAGACCACAACAACAACAATGCATGTCGTTTACATTTACTACTTCTGTGCTACTAGAACTATTCGCAATAAATTTTACAGACGCTATCTACATGTGCTGCTGAATGCACCTACAAATTATCTCATGGTTCAGGAGATATGACGTCATAAACAATGAGATGCTTAAAAACTGCCCCATTGTGCAGAACGTTAAAATTTATTAATTATTTGCTGCAAATTCTATTCGCAACACATTTTGCAGACAACATTGACATATGCCGTTGAATTTACCTACTCAAATGTATCATTGCACAACACATACTTCGAGATATATGACGTCATAAACACTTAGGTACGTGAAAAAATGCCGCCCCATGCATGAAGTTTTAATACATTTATTAGTTACTACTAAGACACTCCTACAGTCAAGTCGACTTACCGAAATATTCGACACCTGGCAGCGCTATTGACAAATTGCCAAATGCAAAATGGCTGTATACGAAACAATATCCGTCTATAGAGTTATAAAGAGGTGTTGTTGTAGAGACGTTTACAAAATCGCGTTGTAGACACGCGAAGCAGCTATTACAGAGAGTTTGTATTTTGCGTACTATGTTTCTTACTTTGGATGCCGTACTTGTACATTATGCATATTTCTTTGTACGACTGTTTCATAATTTCAAATGTGTTTTCACAGATACATTGAAACGTAACGTTTTAGATGTTACACTACAAACACAGTTCATTTTTTGTTTCCGTTTCTAATAAAAAATTGACAAAATGAATACTGTGTTTTGCCGGGTTTGGCACCTAATTACAGAATACATGATATGTGAACAAATTGGGCATTCAGAATCTCTGCATGCAGTCATTGTGGTCATGAGGAAGTTCAAAACAACTTTTACTGTTCGGATTGAAATGTTAAAAAAGCTTTCCCCGTGTGTCTGTTGCTAATATGAGGGTTTAGGTTAGGTTAGGTTAGTGTTTAACGTCCCGTCGACAACGAGGTCATTAGAGACGGAGCGCAAGCTCGGGTTAGGGAACGATTGGGAAGGAAATCGGCCGTGCCCTTTCAAAGGAACCATCCCGGCATTTGCCTGAAACGATTTAGGGAAATCACGGAAAACCTAAATCAGGATGGCCGGAGACGGGATTGAACCGTCGTCCTCCCGAATGCGAGTCCAGGATATGAGGGTTTCCCAGAAAGTAAACACCAAATTTTTTTTCAGCCGAAAACTGCTGCGAATGTGATTATTATGTCATCTTTACGTCATAGAAATAAGATGTCATTATAACATGTAAATAATATTTATAGCACCAAGGTTACAGACATATGTATCATACCATGGTGCACTCACGTTTGTAATTGTATCTCATTAATCATTAACAAATACTAGGATATCCCTACTCTTTATATTATGTTACATTTAAATGTGCTGTTTAACATGAAATCTTTTGATTCTTTTATTTGCTTAAATGCTTTTATGTACATGACATGTTTCACGTACCTGTGTTATTTGCACTTATGCCTAAGTAATGTTCCAACACATATAACAGGATTTACATGCCTGATGATACGCACATCATAAATATCGCATCAAACCTCACTGGTTAATTAATGAGTGAGTTGAATAAGTAATTGCACTGTATTGTATTAATTCTGAATTGAGACGAAATTGCACAACTCAGAGTTGGCCATGTGTTAATTTCACGTACAAAGCTGTATATTTACGTACTAAAATGTACTTTAAACAACGTCAGTGACTAGCTGGACTTCTATATTTATGGATGCAGCGAATATTATTGAGAGGTTTGTTACTGTTTATATTTATGAGCATTCAACTTCATTTTATACGAAGATAAACTGGTACTGCAAAGATGTAACTACTACCAAAGAAAATAAATTGATCCTAGCATTTCCTATCCTACCGGATACTGAGTCCAAAGAAGTCACCTGCTTGAAACAGGAATTTCTTTGACCAAGACAATTCGACACTTAGCCGACAGTCATTCAGTCAAGATGGTGTACACAGTAATGAAACAAAGCAGTAGGCTCTGCCTGAAACATCGACTCTTAGACAATGTGTCTAATAGTGTATTTTAATACGACAGTATGCCATCCCATGCAGTTTATAACACTAGTAAGTAAGCATTACAAATATGGAATTGATATACGGTTATATAACTTGTTATGTGTTTCATTGTTACTGTCTAATCTGCTTTCAGAAAACACTTGATAATGGCATTTTGAAGACGAAATCATGATTGTGTAAGTGTAAATGTAATACTGTAAATAAACAACAGTCTAGTAGCAGTAATGACTTTCAAGAAACATCCATAGCAGGTGTCTTTGTCCCCTTCTAAACGTATGATAGCGTCAGCAATTGGTTTTGAACAGCTTACCCTATTCATTAACGAATTGTATTTCAATTTCTTTAAAAGGTGCTAATCAGAGTTTCCTTAAAGTATCATTTAGAGTAGCCTTGACTGTGAGTAGATCTTGAACAGAATTATAGTAGTACAATCACAAAGGCGTATCTCGCTGCGGCGGGAACTTCTTACGAAAATTTCAGTCACCAACTTTCTCCTCCGGATGCGAAAATGTTTTGTTGACGCCGACCCACATAGGGAACAACGATCATCATAATAAAATAAGGGAAATCAGAGCTCGCACGGAAAGCTATAACTGTTAGTTTTTTCCGCGCGCTGTTAGAGAGTGGAATACAAGACAATTATTGTGGAAGTAGTTCCTTGATCCTCTGCCAGTCACTTAAGTGTCACATAGAGAGTATCCATGTAGAGATAAACGTAGGTAGTATGAATTCCACCGTGTTAGACATGGATTAGTACTGCATTTTTCAGTTGATTCTAAATAGGTTTCACATGCTTCAGGAAATCTTGAATGCGGATTACAAAGTGCTTGACCTTTTGACATAGCCACATAACAAACATTTTTGTATAAATTACTTTGACATCCGGGCATATACGTACCTACTCAAGCTATAGTTCAAATGGGTCAAAAAATGGTTCAAATGGCTCTGAGCACTATGGGACTCAACTGCTGTGGTCATAAGTCCCCTAGAACTTAGAACTACTTAAACCTAACTAACCTAAGGACAGCACACAACACCCAGCCATCACGAGGCAGAGAAAATCCCTGACCCCGCCGGAAATCGAACCCGGGCGTGGGAAGCGAGAACGCTACCGCACGACCACGAGATGCGGGCACTCAAGCTATTAATGTAATATGTTTGTCCTCGCTCCCTCCTTCATTCAATTCCTTTGGCGTTATCAGACGATTTCTGCACGTTCAACATTAAAGAAACAGTAATTGTAAACATATAACAAGTACTGTCTTACTGCCTTTTCTATTAATTACGGTCATGGTATCTATATCTTACGTATTCCAAATGAAACAGAAAACCCTTTTTTAAAAAACGCATTCCAGATACAAAATAGATGTTTTGCATTTTGTAGTTGCTTTTCAAATAAAACACATTTCACCTAATTCGCATCTCTATATAAATGTTTAAACAATGTCTTTTGGCTTATAAATGTAGTTCCTTGTTTTTAATTTCGGTTTGATAGTTCGATCTGTGAACCACTATCGCTGACATCTTGTCTGACTGGGGAAAGTCGTCAAGGTGGGCGCTTCTCCCAATTGCTTCTTTTTAATCTATTTACCCCAAAAAGGATATTTCCATATATCAAACACAATAGTACAGACTGACTTCTAATGGAACCCGAGGTCTAGGTTTAGCCTCTTCAACTTGTAATCAAAACTTCCTGGGTCGCGGGTTCGAACCTCGCCACTGCTTAAATTTCGAATGGAAATCACCAACAATGACGGCCGAAAACTTACAGCACGATATGCCACTCTCGTTCTGCCAACAGACTTGTCAAAGAGAGCGGCGAAGCGGACAGAGATTCAATGCGTTCTCTTGCCCTTGGAGTAGGAAACTGCCGCTAAAAGGCTGAAGAATCAGCAATGGTCAACGGCATGAGAATGAAGACAGCAGTGGAAACCACTTAATTAAGAACACGTAGGATGTACCCACAGGACACGTGGCCCGAATCTGAAAAAGTGCCATGATGATCTCTCCACTGGCAGAAGATTCCGAGCTAGCCCCCATTTGGATCTCCGGGCGCGGACTGCCACGGGAGAGGTGACCATGAGAAAAATACTGAATAACGGACGAAAGGTTAACGTTCTATGAGTCAGAAGTAAGAACGTGGTAGGAAAGCTAGAAAATCTGAAAATGGAAATGCTAATGATCAGTCTAGATATAGTGGTGGTCAGTGAAGTGCAATGGAATGGAATGAAGACAACAATTTGTAGTCAAACGAGTGTAGGGTAATATCAACAGCAATAGAGTAGCATTCCTTATGAGTAGGAAGGTATGGCAGAGAGTAAGGTACTGTGAACAGTCGAGTGGGATATTTTCATCAGACACAACAGCAGACCAGCACGGGGAACAGTAGTACAAGTATACACGCCGACATCGGAAAGAAGAGGATGAAGAGATAGAAAAAGTATGTGTGGATGTTGAACGGGTAGTTCAGCACGTTAAGGGAGACGAAAATCTAATAGCTATGGGGAATTTGAATGCGGTTGTACGGCCGCTCTCGACAGAGGTTCGAGTCCTCCCTCGGGCATGGAAGTGTGTGTTGTTATTAGCCTAGGTTAGTTTAAGTAGTGTGTAAGTCTAGGGACCGATGACCTCAGCAGTTTGGTCCTTAGGAATACACACACATTTGAACATTTGAATGCGGCTGTAGAGAAAGAAGTGGAATGGATTAAGGGAGAATATGGGCTTCGTAGTGGGAAAGATAAAGACTAAGTGAGTTGAGCTACAAATGTCAGCCAGTAATAGCGAATACTTTGTTCAAGAACCACAAGAGGAGGCGGTCCAGCTGGAAAAGGCCGGAAGATACGTTAAGATTTCAGTTACTACTGTCAGACAGAGATTCCGAAATCAGATATTGGATTACAAGGCTTACCAAGGAGACTCAGATCACAATTTAATAATGATGAAGAGTAGGCTGAAGTGTAAGAAATCGTCCAGGAAGAATCAGTGAAAAAAGAAAAGGAATACAAAAGTCCTAAGGAATGAAGAGACACGCTTGAAGTTCTGTGAGAGCATAGTTCGTGAGATAGTGAATAGCTCAGTAGGCAGCTCAGCTGAAGAGGGATGGGCATCTCTAGAAAGAGCCATCTAGAAAGAGACATCACAGAAATTGCAAAGAAACCATGGGTAACAGGAAGAAATACTTCATCTGATCGATGAAAGAAGGGAGTACAAAAATGTTCAGGGAAATTTAGGAATACAGAAATACAAGCCGCTGAGGAATGAAATAAATAGGAAGTGCAGCGAAGCTAAGGCGAAATGGCTGCATGAAAAATGTGAAGAAATAGGAACGGAAATAATTGTCGGAAGGACTGACTCAGCATATAGACAAGTCAAATCAACCTCCGGTGAAATTCAGAGCAAAGGCGGTAACATGATCAGATACAACAGGAATTCAATTGTTCAATGCAGAGAAGACAGTGGACAGGTGGAAAGAGTAGACAGAAGGCGTCTATGACGGGGAGGGTCGTCTAATGATGTGATAGAAGAAGAAACAGCAGTTCTCAGGGAAAGGTAGGAGATCCAGTATTAGAGTCAGAATTTAAAAGAGCTTCGGACGACTTAAGATCAAATAAGGCAGAAGGGATAGATGACGTTACATCGGAATTTCTTTAGGCGTTGGGGGAAGTGACTATTCACGTTGATGTGTGGAATATATGAGACTGGCGATATACCATCAGACTTTCGGGAAAACATCATCCACACAATTTCTAACATAGCAAGAGCCAACAAGTGAGAGGGTTATGGCACAATCAGCTTAACTGCTCATGCATTTAAGTTGCTGAAAAGATAATATACAGAAGAATGGAAAACAAAATTGAGGCTCTTTTTGATCACGATCAGTTGGGTTTAGAATGTCCGAAGGAATTTCGCATTGACCTTCTGAAGAACACAGGCACTGAAGTATCGTACTTATCCGGTGACAGTGCGCAAACGACTTTCAATAAAAATGTCTCCGCTGGCCACCCAAAATGCAAAACCCTGAAAGAAACAGCCAAATCAATTGAAATTTGCAGTGTGTGTTTGTAGCGACGAGAGAAGTTCATGATTAGCACACGGAAGCCAGTGGCGCCACCTGCAAGCGCGATACAGGGTGTTTCTGTAAGAGCCTGCAAAAATGTAACAGGACATAGAGTATGCTGCACTGAACAATTTGAGGTAGGAAACATGCGGTCGGAGAAGCCAGCTTAAGGAATTATGGAAGTAAACTTGTCTACCGCTTTTTCTAGCATTACTGTTTTGCAGCCTATTTACAACTAACATGTGCACAAGTTTACACTTACTGTGCTGTTTGTTTACACGTACATTCTTCATTTCCTGCAAATAAACAAGGAGGAAGAGCCTGATTACTAGGAGGTTATAATACAGGTTTTGCTTACTTTACTTGTCCATAAGGTGACTCTGTTGTTATCGTATTTACATTGTCAAAAACAATGGTTCAAATGGCTCTGAGCACTATGGGACTCAACATCTTAGGTCATAAGTCCCCTAGAACTTAGAACTACTTAAACCTAACTAACCTAAGGACATCACACACACCCATGCCCGAGGCAGGATTCGAACCTGCGACCGTAGCAGTCCCGCGGTTCCGGACTGCAGCGCCAGAACCTCTAGACCACCGCGGCCGGCATTTACATTGTCCCATGATAGAATGTGCTATGATTCAGCGACAGACCCATTCATTACTCAGTGCTATTCAGAGACGTAAAATACAATACTGTGGAGCAGTACCGGTACGGTTTCGCAGAACTCACTGACATGCACCTTGTGTAGGGAGAAATGCGTTACGACCCTCTCGTGGCTGGAAGGCTGTACAGAGAACGATTTCCTAACAGGTATCATCCGTCACGACGAGCGTTCATTTCTCTCGATCGATGAATGTGGGAGACTGTGTAAGAAGTCGTGGTCTCCTGGCCTTCATTGCTTACATATTCCGCCCTCACAATCATATTCTGCACATCAAGACGCTTCATTCGAACCCAAACTCGATAAGATACAGTCAATGTTATATGAATTCATGTAAACGATATGCAAATAACAAGTAAATCGCAAGTACGCACCGAGATTGAAATACCCGAGGCTGGCGTACACACACATTCAAGACATGACGGTCACAAAAGCTTTTCGTTTGGGAGAGGCAAACCGCATGCCAGGAGGCCGGTCCCTTCAGAGTACGAGTCAACGTATCTACGTCGGCCGGCGACTGCCCATAGAGCAGACAGTGTTTGCCCGAGTGAAAGGGAGAACGACCCCGTGTTCGTCTTAAAAGCAAATTCCGCTACATTGTGTGGGAGCGGCCAGCCTACGCATTCTTTACAAACATAGCACGCAGTTTCAGAGGTTTTCACAGGGAGACAGCATACGCCAAACGCCGATGCTACAGATTTCGAGATTGGTCGCCTTAAACGAAACGTCATTCTCCTGTTTTAGAAGAGCAAAGCTGATTGGCAGAGGATATTCCTGACGCCTTGAGCTGAAGGAGTAATGGAAGAGACCGAAAGATATACCCCTTCACATCTGGTGTGGAGACGGGCCGTTCCGTTATCGCTCTTGGAGCGAGAACACGTAACGAGAGCGTGTGCGTTCGTACGTGTACTCAAAGTGCGAGGAACAAGTCTCTCCTCAGTACTTCACTGGGACAGCACCTCTGTCGAGAGCAAATTGGAGTGCGACTCTATATTGAGTCCTTGCAATTAAGCGTTGTTCACTGTGTTGGCCGCCACACTTATTGTGCGGTGTGAACGGACAGAGTTATAGTTAAACGCCTGCGAGCTGATTTTTGAGTGGCATTGCGGTGGACTAGTTATCTGACCAGTGTACCACGCCAATAGTTAGACTAGAGGTGAATAGGAGTCCTTGACTTCCTCAAGGCATAGGGAGAGTTTGATTGGTGAAGATCAATCGAGATAGAACGAGAGTTATCTTATTTGTCAGCAGCGAGCGGCACAGACAGCAGTCATCGCAGCTTACGGTATTGTGCGCTACAGCTCTTGCGAGCCCCATATTTCCTCCACAACAGTACACTTCACTGCATTTCACACGCGACAGCCTCGACCGTACCTAGCAACATTCTAACGGATAATTATTCAAGTTGATTAGGCGCGGCTCTCAGCCATTCTGCCAAGTCAATAAAAATCTTAAGCTTTGTATAGAAATTTCATTAGTGAATCCTATCCTTAAGAGGTAACTTCACATTCCGAAAAGAACCTGCAAATAACTTGTTCAGTTCATAACTAAAAGTGCCATTGTGATTTCTCAGAGTTTTTGGAAAAAAATAATAATTTTCGTTAGTTTCCTGTTTTTCTTACACTAACTAGCACTACTCCAGTACCCAAGTATCCCACTAGTTACATAAGAAATTTTGTGAATTTTTGTGTCATTTCCTTACAGCGGACGACTCCAGAAGATATTTATTGCTGAACGTTTTTCAGGAATTTCTCTTTAGAACGTTAGGAGCGTCTGTCTGACTTCTGTAGTAGTGTGGGGGTGGAAATTGCATCTTGCAGGAGCCACAGGGTAAAAGGTACATCTCAGATTAATCCGCTGCACAGAATGACAGAATAGCACCCACATGTTCACCACAGAACTGGTTCATTGGAAAGAAGAAACAACGACCATGGCAACATGAGGACCACTCGCACACCCGATTTTGAAAAGGAGATGTTGGAACGTGTTGCAGCGGACTCCACTACAGTACTTGTATTGTACGTGAAATGGGCGCTGCACATACTAGCATGTGGCGAGTACTCCACAACAATTACACCCGTATCACCCACAATGAGCCCATGGAATGCTTGTAACTGATGTTGTACCAAGGGTCGAATTGTGTCAGTCGTTGCTCCAAGGATGCATTGATCGACAAGATTTTCTCCAAATCGTCCTGTTTACTGACGGGGCCTCATCTGATCATGAAGGTATTTCGAACAGTAGGAATAACCATGTGTTGGATGAGGAAAACCATCACGTTCTAGTAGAGTCACACCATCAAGTATGTTCTGCTGTGAATATCTGGGCCGGCATTGTATCCGACAATCTCACTCGGGCATATCTTCTGCCTGTCCATCTGACTGGCCACCTGGACTTGCGGTTCGTGCAAAGAGTTCTACCTGGTTTGTTGGAGAACGTATCCTTGGCTGTCCGTGAGACGATGTGGATAAAACATAACGGTGCAACGCCTCACTTCAGTGTGGATGTCCACAACCATCTCAGTGCTGTATTTCATGGTCGCTGGCTTGGAAGAGGAGATCCTATTCCGTGGCCTGCCAGGTCACCTGTCCTGAATCCCCTTGGTTATCTCCTATGGGGATATCTAAAGTCACTTGTGTATGAGACCCCAGTGGATACGGAGATGGAATTAGTTGGTTCAAAATGGTTCAAATGGCTCTGAGAACTATGGGACTTAACTTCTGAGATGATCAGTCCCCTATAATTTAGAACTACTTAAACCTGACTAACCTAAGGACAGCACACACCCATGCCCGAGGCAGGATTCGAACCTGCGACCGTAGCGGTCTCGCGGTTCCAGACTGTAGCGCCTAGAACGACTCGGCCACTCCGGCCGGCGGAATTAGTTGTCATAATTTTAGCTGACTGTGATGTAATTCAGAAACTTGTTCGCCGATGGAAATGGGCGTACGGCATTGTGGGCCGAGAGTCCCCCCATTCGGGGTAGTTCGGCCGCCGAGGGCAACTACTTATTGCATTCGACGCCACATTGGGCGACTTGCACGTCGGTGATGGGGATGAAATGATGATGAGGACAACACAACACCCAGTTCCTGAGAGGAGAAAATGTCCTGCCCCAGCCGAGAATCGAACCCGAGCCCCTTGATGATGATGTTTGGTTAATGGGGCGCTCAACTGCGCGGTTGTCAGCGCCCGTACAAATTCCCTACCTTTGCTCAGTCCAATCTGGCCACTTTCATGAATGATGACGAAATGATGAGCGCAACACAAACGCCCAGTCATCTGGAGGCAGGTGAAAATCCCTGACTCCGCTGGGAATCGAACCCAGGACCCGGAGCCCGGGAAGCGAGAACGCGACGGCGAGACCACGAGCTGCTGACCCCGTGTTCCTTGACATGACATTCCGCCGCGCTGACCACTCAGCTGACGGGGGCGGACTTGTTCGCCGATGTCATGCTTGCACTGAGGTTGATCGCCGTCGGTTTCAGTGCTTTTTGTAAGATACTGTACAAATGGTACGGACATTGTGTCGGTGATGGTATTTACAGTTAACTGTAGGTAACGTAAATGAAAAAGTGCCCAGCAACGTGACTTTATTCCTATAATCTCCTTAAGCTGGCTTCTCCGGCCCCAGGTTCCCTACCTCAAACTGTTCAGTGGTGCATCCTCTGTTGTTGTTGTTGTTGTGGTCTTCAGTCCTGAAACTGGATTGATGCAGCTCTCCATGCTACTCTATCCTGTGCAAGCTTCTTCATCTCCCACTACCTACTGCAGCCTACATCCTTCTGAATCTGCTTAGTGTATTCATCTCTTGGTCTCCCTCTACGATTTTTACCCTCCACGCTGCCCTCCAATGCTAAATTTGTGATCCCTTGATGCCTCAAAACATGTCCTACCAACCGATCCCTTCTTCTGGTCGAGTTGTGCCACATACTCCTCTTCTCCCCAATCCTATTCAGTACCTCCTCATTAGTTATGTGATATACCCATCTAATCTTCAGCATTCTTCTGTAGCACCACATTTCGAAAGCTTCTATTCTCTTCTTGTCCAAACTAGTTATCGTCCATGTTTCCCTTCCATACATGGCTACACTCCATACAAATACTTTCACAAACGACTTCCTAACACTTAAATCAATACTCGAAGTTAAGAAATTTCTCTTCTTGAGAAACGCTTTCCTTGCCATTGCCAGTCTACATTTTATATCCTCTCTACTTCGACCATCATCAGTTATTTTGCTCCCCAAATAGCAAAACTCCTTTACTACTTCAAGCGTCTCATTTCCTAACCTAATACCCGCAGCATCACCCGACTTAATTCGACTACATTCCATTATCCTCGTTTTGCTTTTGTTGATGTTCATCTTATATCCTCCTTTCAAGACACTGTCCATTCCGTTCAACTGCTCTTCCAAGTCCTTTGCTGCCTCTGACAGAATTACAATGTCATCGGCGAACCTCAAAGTTTTTATTTCTTCTCCATGGATTTTAATACCTACCCCGAATTTTTCTTTTGTTTCCTTTATTGCTTGCTCAATATACAGATTGAATAACATTGGGGAGAGGCTACAACCCTGTCTCACTCCCTTCCCAACCACTGCTTCCCTTTCGTGCCCCTCGACTCTTATAACTGCCATCTGCTTTCTGTACAAATTGTAAATAGCCTTTCGCTCCCTGTATTTTACCCCTGCCACCTTCAGAATTTGAAAGAGAGTATTCCAGTCAACATTGTCAAAAGCTTTCTCTAAGTCTACAAATGCTAGAAACGTAGGTTTGCCTTTCGTTAATCTTTCTTTTAAGATAAGTCGTAGGGTCAGTATTGCCTCACGTGTTCCAATATTTTTACGGAATCCAAACTGATCTTCCCCGAGGCCGGCTTCTACCAGTTTTTCCATTCGTCTGTAAAGAATTCGCGTTAGTATTTTGCAGCTGTGACTTATTAAACTGATAGTTCGGTAATTGTCACATATGTCAACACCTGCTTTCTTTGGGATTGGAATTATTATATTCTTCTTGAAGTCTGTGGGTATTTCGCCTGTCTCATACATCTTGCTCACCAGATGGTAGAGTTTTGTCATGACTGGCTCTCCCAAGGCCATCCTCTATGTCCTGTTAAATTTTTGCACGCTCTTACGGACACAGCCGGGTGTGTGGACATACTGGAATTGTTCTTTCGCGCGGTTCTTCTGCGTAAGCAATTCAGTACGTGTCGTAGAAGACAGCAATAGTCTTTCGAGTTTGTTTGGGAGTTCGACCGAGGAAGAATAGTTGCCTAGAGGAAGTGCTGATTATGCTTCAGAGAAATCGGTGATCGTTCCAGGCGGAACCAAGCAACTGTGATGCGAATCTGCAATCGCCGGATGCAGGAGGCAACGACGGACTGACGCGGCCGATTGCACCCACCTCGTTGCACCACTGCACGTGATGAAGCACGTATTATGCGCACGGCAGTGATGGATCGCTCTGCCGCACCACGGACCGTGTCACAACAAATTCGGTGTGTAGAGCAACAAGCGGTGTCCGCACGTACCATTCGACGTCGTTTGCAGCAGGGTAGACTGTCCGCTATGCGTCCATTGCTGCGGTTACTACTAGCAAGGGTTGAATTTTCTCATTTTGAGACTCTGAAGGGCGATCTATTTTAATTGTAAAGAACCATTCAACAACCAGAATCGCATAAAATATTTCATTATCTAAGACAACCAGTGTCAACAGAATTTGCTGTCATCTTCAGGTCTTTAAATCTTTTTTTTTTATAAAACATGTTCATTTTACGCTGAACCTAAAGCACAAGATGTCCAAATAGTAAAAATCAGCACATTATAATAGTTTTAGCAACGCTGAAATATTTAAAAACATAAAGCATCCTGTGCTAAATCCCTTGTCCATATACCGGGTGATCAAAAAGGTAGTATAAATTTTAAAACTGAATAAATCACGGAATAATGTAGATAGAGAGGTACAAATTGACACACATGCTTAGAATGACATGGGGTTTTAGTAGAACCAAAAAAATACGTACAAAAGTTCAAAAAATGTCCGACAATGGCGCTTCATCTGATCAGAATACCAATAATTAGCATAACAAAGTAAGACAAAGCAAAGATGATGGTCTTTACAGGCAATGCTCAATATGTCCACCATCATTTCTCAACAATAGCTGTAGTCGAGGAATAATGTTGTGAACAGCACTGTGGAGCATGTCCGGAGTTATGGTGAGGCATTGGCGTCGGATGTTGTCTTTCAGCATCCCTAGAGATGTCGGTCGATCACGATACACTTGCGACTTCAGGTAACGCCAAAGCCAATAATTGCACGGACTGAGGTCTGGGGACCCGGGAGGCCTAGCATGACGAAAGTGGCGGCTGAGCACACGATCATCATCAAACGATGCGCGCAAGAGATCTTTCACGCGTCTAGCAATGTGGGGCGGTTCTAATAAAACCCCATGTCATTCCAAGCATGTGTGTCAATTTTTACCTCTCTATCTACATTATTCCGTGGTTTATTAAGTTTTCAAATTTATACTGATTTTTTTGATCACCCTGTATATATTGGTCACAGATACTTGTTACATCATACAAACACAACACATAATATTACATCTGTTTACATATGCTGGACAGATTCTAAATATGAATCCACTTTAAGTGGCCACTTCAAGTAGATTCGTACTGTTTACAATATCTGTAGCTTATGTAAGAGGATATGTGGCTGTGTACCGTGTTTGTGCGATGTAACAAGTAGCTATGACCAATATGGACACTGATGCGCCAAAATAACTGGTATAGGCGTGTGTATTCAAATACAGAGATATGCAAACATGCAGAATACGGCCCTGTCTGGCGCGGGTTACTGCTGCTACAATGGCAGCTTATCAAGATTTAAGTGAGTCTGAACGTGGTGTTATAGTCGGCGCATGAGCGCTGGAACACAGCATCTCCGAGGTAGTAATAAAGGGGGGGGGGGGGGGGGGAATTTTCGCGTACGATCATTTCACGAGTGTACCGTGAATCTCAGAAATCCGCTAAAACATTAAATCTTCGTCATCGATGCGGACAGAAAAACGAGCCTGCAAGAACGCGAGCAACGACGACTGAAGAGAATCGCTCAACGTGACAGAAGTGCAGCCCTTCAGCAAATTAATGCAAATTTCAATGCTGGGCCGTCAGCCAATGTCAGCGTGCGAACCATTTAACGAAACGTCATTGATATGCGCTTTCGAAGCCGATGGCCGACTCGTGTTCCCTTGATGACTGCACGATACATAGCTTTACGGCTCGCTTGGACCCGTCAACACAGGCGTCGGACTGTTGATGACTGGAAACATGTTGCCTGGTCGGACAACTCTCGTTTCAAATTGGATAGAGCGGATGGACGTCTACGGGTAGGAGATAACCTCACGAATCCATGGCCATGCATGTCAGCAGGGGACTGTTCAAGCTGGTGGAGGCTCTGTAATGGTTTGGTTCAAAATGGTTCAAATGGCTCTGAGCACTATGCGACTTAACTTGTGAGGTCATCAGTCGCCTACAACTTAGAACTAATTAAACCTAACTAACCTAAGGACATCACACACATCCATGCCCGAGGCAGGATTCGAACCTGCGACCGTGGCGGTCGCTCGGCTCCAGACTGTAGCGCCTAGAACCGCACGGCCACTCCGGCTGGCCGTAATGGTTTGGTCATGCGCAGTTGGAGTGATATGGGACCCCAGATACGTCTAGGTACGACTCTGGCAGGTAACACGTAGGTATGCATCCTGCCTGATCACCTGCATCCATTCATGTCCATTGTGGGTTGCGACAGACCTGGGCAATTCCAGCAGGACAATGCGAAACCCCACATGTCCACAACTGCTACAGAGTGGCTCCAGGAACACTCTTCTGAGTTTCAACATTTCCGCTGCCCACCAGACTCACCAGACATGAACATTATTGGGCATATCTGACATGCCTTGCAACGCGCTAGAGATCTCCACCCCTTCGTACTCTTACCGATTTATGGACACCACTGCAGGATTCATGGTTTCAGTTCCATCCAGTACTACTTCAGACATTAGGTGCTTTATATTTTTAAATATTTCAGTGAAGAAAAACCTTTTATAATGTTCTGACTTTTATGCACTCGACATCTATTGCGTGAGGTTCAGCGTAAAATGAGCATGTTTTACAAGAAAAAGATTTTAACACTTGAAGACGACAGAGAATTCTATTCTAACCTGTTGTCTTAAATAAGGAAATATTTTATGCGATCTTGGGTGTTGAATGGTTTTTTTACACTGACAAGAGAATGGTCAGACTTGTCATGCCGAAACCTCCGTTGCTTTTTTTCCACTGTGAGTTAACGTTGAGAGGAGTCCGTATGCAATATTTTAGATGCTGACATGACCTGGAAGTCTGTAAAAAGAAGTATATGGTAAGATTTTGTAGCATGGTTTGCGCGTTCGTAACTGCCTATTGTACAGCCCTACTCCCTCCGCTACGTTATGCGAACGTCATCTAGGGACAAGGTGACGTTAGTTACACGCTGCACCCTTACCACAGCAATGAGAGGCTGATTGGCCCAGTGAAAGGTAATTAAACATTCGTTGACACGTACAACTGACATGTTACCTAACACATTAGTAACAATTTCTGTGGAATAGACGCATATAAATACACAGCTTAGAACACGTCAAATTAATTTTATTTATTGTATCCACCGCGAAAATGCGAAATATAGATGCAATGCTCCAAACATACAAGAAAAGACGACGTATGACAGCTCTGAGAGTCACAGACGGTATTATACGTTCTTGGACAAAACTGGGGATATTAGAAATAAATCAGGCCTGATACCAGTGCATTTGGAGGAATTCCATGCATATTTAATCAAATTTTGAAACCGTGGAGAGGAAAACTTATAATGTACTACTGATTGCAAATTCATAATATTGCCACTGTGGTAGATCGGAAACTGCAGTGATCTGCGCACAATAATTTTCTCTGTTACACTACTGGCCATTAAAATTGCTACACTACGAAGATGACGGGCTAAAGATGCGATGGCAATCTAAATGGTGCAATGTATGCTGATTTCCTACGTAATGTTCTACCGATGTTACTACAAGATGTTTCACTGCATGACAGAATGGCGATGTACTTCCAACATGATGGATGTCCGGCACATAGCTCGCGTGCGGTTGAAGCGGTATTGAATAGCATATTTCAGGACAGGTGGATTGGTCGTCGAAGCACCATACCATGGCCCGCACGTTCACCGGATCTGACGTCCCCAGATTTCTTTCTGTGGGGAAAGTTGAACGGTATTTGCTATCGTGATCCACCGACAACGCCTGACAACATGCGTCAGCGCACTGTCAATGCCTGTGCGAACATTACGGAAGGCGAACTACTCGCTGTCGAGAGGAATGTCGTTACACGTTTTGCCAAATACATAAAGGTTGACGGACATCATTTTGAGCATTTATTGCATTAATGTGGTATTTACAGGTAATCACACTGTAACAGCATGCGTTCTCAGAAATGATAAGTTCACCTAGGTACATGTATCACATTGGAACAACCGAAATAAAATGTTCAAACGTAGTTACGTTACCAACTGTTCATCTAAAATTATGAGCCATATGTTTGTGACTGTTACAGCGCCATCTATCACAAAGCGAAAACAGTGGTCCAACTAAAACATTCATATTTCTTTACGTACTACACGAATACGTAATAAAAAATGGGGGTTCCTATTTTAAAAAAACGCAGTTGATATCCGTTTGACCTATGGCAGCGCCATCTAGCGGGCCAACCATAGCGCCATCTGGATTCCCCCTTCAAGCTAGACAAGTTTCGTTCTGTGTAGTTTTTTCGTTTGACGCTTATTTCGTGAGATATTTGGCCCGGTCACGATCAATGGACCAGCCCGTATATTTGACCATATTCATAAATCATATATGATATTTGATCATATGCTTTTACCTCTTTCTGGGGATATCTTTTGGCATTTGAAGTTTTTAACAATATTAGCTCTAATAAACCAGGTGTTATTTATCTATAACGTGCGACAGCCCTTTTAAATTGTTACTGGTCTAAATGTTTCCAAGAGATGTTGAACTCATTGCAACATCCTTTAAATAGCCTTCCGTGCCTCAATAACTTTTTGCCTTGTCGATGAAGTTCTGCTGTAAGCTAAGCCATTTATGAAATAGCTTAGCCGTGTGGTCTAAGGTGCCATGTCACGTATTGCACTGCTCTTCCCTCCGGAGGTTCGAGTCCTCCCTCAGGCATGGGTGTGTATGTTGTTCTTAGCGTAAGTTAGTTTAAGTAGTGTGTAAGTCTAGGGACTGATGACCTCAGCGGTTTGGTCCGTTGGGAATTCACACATACACATGACATAGTGTAGAATTTATATCCACTTTGAGGCTACTGGTGATGATTGAAGTAAAATATCTTATCTATCATCTTGATATATCCACATATATCGGTTTGTTTTGTATTGACTTGTTCAATTTTCTCATTGAAGTATAGTTCACATTTCTATATTCTAGGATTCAGCCCCTCATCATTTGTAGCCTCCATCCTGATAAGACTTCCCAGTTCCATTAATTTAGCGTTGATTGCCTCGATTTCTCTGTCAGTGTATAGATGCATATGCTTTGCACCTTCCAAACGAGTGAGCAACACATACGCAAATTTGCCCATAGTCTACAGTACAGTTATACAGTGACGTTTTGATACACTCCGTTTTATGTAGAATCTCATCTCATCAAATTTCCTAGTTTTATCTGCAACTAGAAACCGGCTTATCCCAGCAATCCCCACACATGGTTACGAATTCATTGAACGACATTTTGGATCCTACATGTGCTGAGTAACTATGCTTTAAATTCATATTGTCCAACTTGAAAGCGATAATAACGTTCTTATTATCCCAGACAAACTGCTTCAGGATCCTTAAGTATGTCTGGTTCAAACAAAATATATTGATTTACATATCGCAGCCAAATCATAAATATCTCCAGATCTCATCCTGATCTTCCATTTCAACGTCATCAAATATGAATACAGTGTTTGGCTTTAATTTTTTCAAACAGTAAAATATCACTGCTTTCGCTTAATGTCTCTTACTCCCTCAATGCTGTGAAAAATCTTCTATAACAGCTGATCTTTTGGCTGAAACAAAGTTTTTGAAAAAAAATCATACATGCTCAAAGTGGACTCCATCAGGATGTGTTAAAACTGTTAGAACAATATTAGTCTTCCCACAAGCTGAAGGCGCATTAATGAAAGCGGTGTGCTATCGCGAAGTAATGATCCATTATTCTTGTTTTTCCAGTTTCCAGCACCATCACTGCAGGACCAGACACTGACTACAAGACCCTTCTGGTGGGGTTGTTCTGTCCATTCAATCATTGTGTTAACTATTCATTTACATTAGAATGCAGGGTGTTTTATAGAGAGATAAATAACACATGATGACTCTTAAGCTTTATTAAATCTTTCGTATAGCCGCCTCTATAAGCAAACTTAGATAATTAGTACATATAGCCGGATCTATAAACAAACTTAGATAAGAACGCTGTTCTATGTCCACATATGGTGATGCTGAATCGTACAGTTCCACTCCCACTGATGTGCTGCATGCATCATGGAGCTGAGTTGTGGTTTCTTCCAAGGAGTGGAAAGTTAGGGCAGATAACACCAGCAGATTACTCCACAATATCTCATAGACCTGGTACATATTGTGGGGCAGCGGGTAAAAGTTAATCGTTTGTTTGTTCGCCGTTTTTCTCACGCGAGCCTGGAAACTAATTTAGTGGTCAGCCAGAAAGCGAAGGGAAACATACTGACCTTAGTTTGCAGTCTGCACAGCCACATTCTGGTCCAGCACACTGAAAGAAGAGTTTCTATCCTCCTATTTCTCCACGGAATCAGGACTTTGATTTTAAATAAAAGTATAAAATTTCTGTCAAACTTACATTGCTTAAAGTTTCTCCCATACAACACTTGGAAATTCACTATTTTCAGTTGAAAGCAAGTCTTTCTATTGTAACAGCACATTTAGCAGTTCAGAGGCGACCTCTACGGTACGTTCCTACCAGATTGTCTTTCGCCCTGACTCAATGAAAGTTTGCAATAAATGTTCAAAATTAATGCTCGCCATGAAAGTGGAAATAAAGTCACCACTTGCCACACACGGGATTGTAATTCTCATGGACGGCACACTAACAGTTACTTTAGCGAATTCTAAGCGATCGAGGATGGTGTACAGTCCTCGCGAGTTCACTAACCGTTTTTACCGCAAAATGCATGCTTTGTCACATCTCGGCTCTGACGTCATCCGAGGCAGAGCGCGATCCGACGTTTGACAGACGTGGATCTTACCGTAGCTTGTAAAACGGAAACCATCAACATAAATTAATAAATTTGGTATCAATTTAAACTCAAATATATGTGTAACAAAAAAAGTGCAAAAAATAAAAATAAAAAATTTTGAAGCAAACAACCATCCGACTCCCCTTAAGAGTCTGCTCCTGTATGTGTATGCACATAGTATTTTAACTATTCGAAGGAAGTCCCCTACAGATACTGTATGTTCATCCAGATCACCGACAGATAGTCAACGTTTCTGTGGTTCAAAATGGTTCAAATGGCTCTGAGCACTATGGGACTCAACTTCTGAGGTCATTACTCCCCTAGAACTTAGAACTAGTTAAACCTAACTAACCTAAGGACATCACAAACATCCATGCCCGAGGCAGGATTCGAACCTGCGACCGTAGCGGTCTTGCGGTTCCAGACTGCAGCGCCTTTAACCGCACGGCCACTTCGGCCGGCCGTTTCTGTGGAACAAGGCTGAAATCTGCATGGGCACATCGCCCAGTCGACACGATTCATCCAGGGGTAATATTACGTTGATGTCACTCAAGGTTTTCAGGTACTAACACTGGGAATAAATCAATATTTGACATGATACCGACACTGACACTCTTACGCCCACTGACATTCAAACAGTGTAGATTTGACTGAACAACATTATTTCCATGTCATCACGCCGTGCTCGCCACTGTACATTTAAAGTTTAAATCGCAGGTTTATTAGACATATTTACTTAGAATATTCCTCCTAAGAGCTGTGAGCATCGGTACTTTCCATGAACTTATACGAATTTATCTAACCTACAAGTGTTTATTACGTAATTGCCGAAAACTACTCACTACAATTTGTAGAATACTACAACAGCAAGATGTTTCACTCACAACATCGTCAGTGCTCCTATCACAAAATAAGTAAATAGAAAAAACTGAATGCTTACACAGTGGTGTGAGAATGGCAGACTTTTTTTTTCCAAATACTTGCAACCCACTCCACCATCAACCATCATTGTGAAGACAAAAATGCAGTGAGAGAGCACTGTGCACGGATGTTTAAAACTACGACCTGCTGCTGCTGTGAACTCCTTACAAGTACTGTGACAGTAACAAAAAAACCACTAACTATAACGTTACACAAAAACATAATAACAATTATATACAGATGAATACTTACTGTAACTGCTTACGCTTCTTTCCTGGTAGGAGGCTGGATAGGATTTTAAATATGGTAAGTAATTCCACATATGCAGCACTGGAAGTTGGTCGATCCAATCACGTAATGCGCAGCCATTTTTTCTGGCGATATTCGTCCTGTCTACACTCTTATGCTCCTCCACCCTTCCATTCTTGATACAGAAAGCTGTGAGCACATTTCTCTCTGGTAGATGTCTACAACAAATTCTTCTTTGCTCAATGCAAGCATCTTTTCAATTGAGTACATGATATACAGATGGCGTTATGCACGTGACATCGTCAGATCATTCGAAAAAAAAAATTAATATCGTGACGTCACAGATTCTCTGATGAATACAGGCGTGCAGGCACTTTCGGTTCCAGGTACTCAGGAGGCACGCATGCAGGAACGTAGGATTATGTGTGATGCACGTTCTTGTGAACTGCAACCCGCTCTCGCTCCCACGAAAAGTGTAAACGCAGTGTTCGTGCTAAACGTGCACCTCTCGCTCCCTTGACAATGGCAAAATCAGCATCTGTGCTACACGTGCAACTGTGAGGGTTGTCCGTAAAATAAGGTTCCCGTGGCGCTACAGTGCAGAAAAGGGCTGTTACGGTGTAGTGTACCTTGGTTCGCACACTTCAAATCCCCTCCCTAGCGAGCTGCCTGCGGAGCTCAGTCTTGGCTTGGCAGCCGTACGTGACGGATCTCCAAAAAATGGTTCAAATGGCTCTGAGCACTATGGGACTCAACTGCTGTGGTCATCAGTCCCCTAGAACTTAGAACTACTTAAACCTAAGGACATCAGACACATCCATGCCCGAGGCAGGATTCGAACCTGCGACCGCAGCAGTCGCACGGTTCCGGACTGCGCGCCTAGAACCGCGAGACCACCGCGGCCGGCCGACGGATCTCCCCCTTCGGCTTTTAGCAAGATCAAAGTTTGTAGTATTGATTATTAATAAATTAATTTATTCTATTGAGGTAAAATATATCTACCCTAACAATGATGCGTAAACGTTGTTTTCGTCGTCGCCGGCGAATGCTGGTTTACAAATCACTTGTCAATGTGGACGGCACTCTTGGTGCTTCGACATCTTCTGCGAAGGGTAAAAAGAACGAAACAAGAGGAGTAGGTAAAACTACTCAATTTGTTCTTATCAATGGACCTACTTTATTTTGTGGTGCGAGGTTAAATTTTTCCTCAATGAAAGTTTCTTCTTCCTCCAGTTTGGGTAACGGATGGTTAACTGTAGCTTTCGTTGCTTGCAACAATGCAGGAAGAGCCTGTTTGGAATCCTTTGAAACTCGGGAAATCTTAGCTTACCGTACTATACCTGTTTCTGAGATTATTATTGCTAGTGAGGGTTCCTACCTTTTACCTCACGGGAATTTGTCCGTTTCCTGCCTGCAAAAAACATTGCGCCGGCAGAAATCCATTCCCAGCTATGCGAAAGCTATGGAGACAAGTGTATGATCGTACAACACGTGCGCAAATGGTGCAGAGAGTTCAAGAACCGGCGTACTGACGTCCATGATGAGGAGCGTTCCGGTCAGCCATCTGTTTCTGACGAAACAATCGCAAAAGTGGAGGCAGCGGTGGTCTCAGATCGAAGAGTGACGGTTCGTGAGCTCTCCGAAATGATTCCTGATGTCAGCAAAAGCTCTATTGACAAGATTTTGACGGAGCATTGCTAAGGTTTGTGAAGTGCTGGCAGAAGTGCCAACACCGTGTTGCTAGAGGAGGCCGAAATGCACGCTTTAATCTCACGCAGACTGGCGTGAGGTCTGCAACAGTTAAGGGAATTAATAGTAGCAATTAAAGTACGTAGTTGATGTAATACTCAACTTTAATCCATAATCGGTGTACATCGCTCTTGACGATACAAAAGTATAATTTCAATATTAACTGGAAATGGCGCCTTGCTAGGTCGTAGCAAATGACGTAGCTGAAGGCTATGCTAACTTTCGTCTCGGCAAATAAGAGCGTAATTGTCAGTGAACCCTTCCTAGCAACGTCGGCTGTACAACTGGGGCGAGTGCTAGTAAGTCTCTCTAGACCTGCCGTGTGGCGGCGCTCGGTCTGCGATCACTGACAGTGGCGACACGCGGGTCCGACGTATACTAATGGACCGCGGCCGATTTAAAGGCTACCACCTAGCAAGTGTGGTGTCTGGCTGTGACACCACAGTTTGCGCGAGGTGGGACCCAAGATTGTTGACCGAAGACCACAAACGTCAACGCGTTGAAGCGGCCCAGGAACTTCTTCAAGATCACGGAACTCATGACGAGGACTACCTCGACTCCATCGTCACTGGAGACGGGACTTGGGTGCACTACCGCACATCCGAAACCAAAGAACAGTCCAAACAATGGAAGCAACCAGAGTCGCCGAGATCGTGAAAATTCAAACAAACGCAAAGTGATGGCAACAGTGTTTTGGGACAGGAAGGGGGTATTGTTGTCCGCGTTCTTGCCCAACGGTACAACAATCAACGTTGCCGGGTACTGCGAGACACTGCAAAAATTGCGGCGTGCAGTTCAAAACAATAGGAGGGATATGCTGTCCAAGGGGGTGCGTTTGCATCTGGATAACGCTCGACCACACGCCGCTAAAGCCACCAACGACCTAATCTCAAAACTTGGATGGGGTATCGTCAAACACCCACCCTACAGCCCGGACTTAGCCCCAAGTGACTACCATCTCTTCCCTGACATGAGGAAACACCTGTGTGGAACGTATTTCGGCGACGGAGAAGAGCTGGAACAAGCGGTTCTCAGGTATCTGCGCGGCTTGGCGGCAGATTTTTTTGACTCGGGCATTCAAAAGCTCGTACACCGCATGCAAAAATGTACTGACCTCAGTGGCGACTATGTAGAAAAATAGGTTAAAGTCTGAACTTTCAAAAATGTACGCATTCATGAAATAAATATGTTTTACACAGTGAAAAAAAATAGAACCTTATTTTGCGGACACCCATCGTACGTTAGCACTGCTCTTCATGCTGTTAATACGAACGCAAATTGCACGCCATTGGCATCAAGTCGGGGGTGTTTCATGCTGACAACACAATTATACGAGGGTTGTCCAGAAAGTAAGTTCCGATTGGTCGCGAAATGGAAACCACAGTGAAAACCAGAAACGTTTTATTTGCAACAGTTAGGTACACCTTCCACCTACTTCTCTACATAGTCGCCGCTGCAGCTTCGAGTTTTGTCGTAGTGTTGTATCAATTTTCCAATATCCTCGTCATAGAAAGCGGCCGCCTGTGCTTTCGGCTAGTTATCTGCACTGGTCTGCAGCTCGTTGTCTGTGGAAAAAATTTGTCTTGATTGCCAGCGATTCTTGTGAGCAGAGATGAGAGTCAGGGGGAGCCAATTACGGACTGTTTTGTGGGTGACCAAACACTTCTCATCGGAAACGCTGCAGGAGCGTCTTCATTGCCCCTGCAGTGTGCGGCCGAGAATTGGCGTGAAGAAGGATCTGCTCGACAGTTGTGTTATGTGGGCTGCATGACACAGGCGACATCTCTATCTTGGCGGGAGACGCTGTTCCCTACGCATCTTTACGTGCTCACTGTTCACTCAAAACAGAAAAGAGCGACGCGACACGAACGACGGGCGTACTAGAGACACTGCCCAACACACCTGTGCAAAGCTTTACCGGATTTTCCTAGTGGTTTCCATTTCGCGACCGTTCGGAACTTACTTTCTGGACAACTCTCATAAGTTGCTTTCCGTGGCTGCTAAGGGGGGCTGCTCTGTCGCGGTGTGGTGGGGGGTGGGGGTGGAGGCAGGTGGCATGAGGATCCTACGCTCCCCTCGTTGGCCTTCACACATGACCGAATGTCATGATCCCCAGAATGGTCTTGCAGATGAGGAAGCGCTAATGACGATACAGCATGAACAATTGTCTCAGCTGCAATATGACACCACAGATAAGAAAGCGCTGATGATATGATGATGTCAGAGAATTTCTGTCCAGAATGCCCCGTGCTACACTAGTGTGAGTTACCCCATAAACATTAACATCACAGACGCCATAGCTCTGAGTTTATGCGTTAGAAGTACTGCTCTCACAACACGTCACGAGGCAGCTGATGATGTCAGAGAATTTCTGTCCAGAATGCCCCGTGCTACACTAGTGTGAGTTACCCCATAAACATTAACATCACAGACGCCATAGCTCTGAGTTTATGCGTTAGAAGTACTGCTCTCACAACACGTCACGAGGCAGCCTGTGAGCTTAAGCAGGTATGTGGATCTGACCCGCGGGTCGCCAAAGATTGCTCATTCTTGCCTTAGACCATTATCAAAACGATCAGTACATCTGTAAATGTACGCTGGCATTTTTTGATCAAAGCTTTTCCATTAGAAGCTAATGACTGAGGCAACTGACATGGCGGGCGTTGGCTTCAAGCCTGTGATGTCATGAGAACCCCCCCTTATTACATTTACATTAAAAATGAAGAAATTCCTCCGGCTGTATTTAAGGTGTCGATCTTATTTTGACCACTAGTTTCAACGTTGTATCGTCATCTTCAGGCCCATACACTTGTTGACGTCAACAGCATGCGGCTGATACTAGAAGTCAATGGTGAGATATGAACGTGCTCCCCTTATTGCATGTCCACGGTAACAATAAATAAAAAAACTGACGATCATGAAACTTCTGTATTTTCATAGAAATTCCATTAAAGGGTAGAAAAGTCTCCGGAGATTTTCAGATAGAACTCTTGAAAAGGAGTGGGAGAGATTGTTCGAGAAAAGATACTTAAAAATCTTATGCAATCTAATTAACTCATGCGAAACTGTTTCATTACATCCACCTAGTCACGCACTTTGTGGAAAAAGTGTGAAGCAGCAACAAGTCAAATGCTTTGGATACTTGGAATAGCTAGAAAGCTTACCAATTAGTAAAAATACATTTTTAATCATGCGAATAGAATCAGTGAATATTTTGCCAGTAAAGGAGTAGATATAGCTACTTAAAAATTAGCCTGCTACCTGGGTATAGGATTGATACTAAGCTGTACATTCTTATTAGTAGTTCAGTAAATATGTCAGCATTCATGCATCTCTTTTCATCTCAAACAAAAATACGTTTCTCATCAGATGAAATAAGGGAATTAATAAAAAAATTATTTTTATAGTTTCAGTTAAGTAACATATCTTATTAGTGGCTACTTTTCGATAATATATAATGATGATCTTCAGGTCTGAGTTTTCACAATTGGTGATCGATCAAAATCTTCTAGTCAAAGTAATGTGCCTGGAGCTACACATTAAGACAAACATAACATGACAGCATCAAACACTCGAGAGATATTTTTGGATTTCTGTTAGCACACAATATATACTGAGTAATATGTTGTGTACTAACAGAAATTACTATCAAGGCTTTGATGCTGTGTATTAGGATTTCTTTTTGTGTAACAAGCTGGTAGGCCTACCATTTAGCAAACGATTCTGACCCTTCACCAATGGTGAACACTCCGATCTGAAGATGACCATTATATGTGACCGAAACTAGTCATCTATCATTTATGTCATGTATCCTAGACTGTAAAAACAAGCTTTTCTTAAAACATGTACAGTTGGGATTTCTTTCGCAATGAAATGTCGTTCACTATCGGAAATGATCAACATCCTGATTAGCCCGGTATAATTTATTTCCCCCGAATCGATACAAAACCACATCGTCCACATCAAATAACATTTTAAAAAGCGAGAAACAGCCTGACAACCTAACCGCGATTCAAATCCGATAGTGTTTACATGAAGTCGAAAACCAAATGGAAATTGTAATGTGGAATCTACAATCGCATTTCCGGAAGATTTACATTACCAATGCAAAGCGGTGTTAGGTAATCGGTTTCAAAAAAAAAGAAAAACAAGTTTTCACTGTCCGCCACTTCCTGATGGAATGCCCAGTTTTCAACCGTTTACGTTCCCGCTTGGTTTTGCCTTCTGATTTATCTGCCGTTTTAGCAAATGACACGCGGGCTGTCGACCGCGTTTTACTTTTTACTCGCCAAAGCAATATGGCGAAGGCCATTTAATTTTTAGTTTTGGACCTCCGTTTCTGTATGGTGTTTTTTAGCCTCTTTTCCACCTGCCTGTTTTAGCTGTCGCCTATTATGTCAATTGCGACTGACGTATAGTCGTTCTTTAACTCCTCTCTGTCTTCGTGTTCTATAGTCTTGACTTGGGCGCGTATGACCCCAGTTGTATTTGGCACCCTGAAGTAAAACAAAAATAAAGCAACGAACACCCAAGGAACTTCCGTGTAGAAATGACCAATGTTGCAACCGATATGCAGAAAGTGTGCATTGTTTGTACCAACCTAATTCATATGCATAACAATAGTCTTCTTCTGCCACACAGCATAAACTGCAGTTCTTTACTATGCATTTTCCTTTATAAAATTGTTAAGGCTTTCGTGGCCACTTGTTGAGGCTATTGGCTTCTGTCTCGGGTTCTTCGGCCGACGTTCATCTAATGATTTTTCTGACGTTTCGCCAGCACGAGTGGCTGGCATTGTCAAAGCTTCACCCTCCATTGCCGGTGGTGAACTGGAGCCGAGCTCGCGGGCGCAGATTATATGTACCTGGCGCGCCAACGTCCGAGGGCTTCTCCGCGGTCATTTCCGGTGCGGTTCTCCTCTTGCTACCTGCGACGGTCGTTCGCTGCAGTACGGGAAGCCAGGATCCGTTGACCTCAAGGCTTTCCATTTTCCTTTATTTTTACATACATTTCTATATGATACTACGTCTTCTACTATAATCAACAATGAAACTTATCTCCAGAGAAAGAATTAAACAGCCCTTGTTAACCCTTCTTTCTGGAGAGATGGTGATCTCGAGCAATTTAAAGGCCAATTCTCACTGGCTGTCATGTCACATCACGCCACCGACACGTCATACTGTATTCACACTGTCCATCACATCATGTCATGTCACTTCGCATAGCCCAATACCGAACAGTGAAAGTGAGGTCATGAGTTACCACCCATTATACAAAAGTCAGAGTACATTATCAGAGGCAAGGAACTAAGACGATAAAGTTTATTAATGGCCAAGCGAAACTTCATAACGTCGTTCTTTATCAGTTTTGTACGGTAAAGTGCTGAGAAGGTGAAAAAAAAAAACAATTCAAAACATCGACATTTAATTTCTAGCGAAAATAATATACATACAAACATCATCATCATCAGGATTTCCTTCCAGCGAGCCGGGTAGGAACTCTGTGAACGATATGCCTCCGTTGGTTTCTGTCCTGGTATAGCTTTTCCCTCTCCACTACATCCCACGTTACTCTTCTCCTCTTGAGATCTTCCTTAACCTGGTCTGTCCATCTCTTTCTTGGCCGCCCAATTGGACTTCTTCCTGGTACCTCCATCTCCAAATACTGGCGTAGGCTACATTTGCTTCATACAGGGTGTTTCAAAAATGACCGGTATATTTGAAACGGCAATAAAAACTAAACGAGCAGCGATAGAAATACACCGTTTGTTGCAATATGCTTGGGACAACAGTACATTTTCAGGCGGACAAACTTTCGAAATTACAGTAGTTGCAATTTTCAACAACAGATGGCGCTGCAAGTGATGTGAAAGATATAGAAGACAACGCAGTCTGTGGGTGCGCCATTCTGTACGTCGTCTTTCTGCTGTAGGCGTGTGCTGTTCACAACGTGCAAGTGTGCTGTAGACAACATGGTTTATTCCTTAGAATAGAGGATTTTTCTGGTGTTGGAATTCCACCGCCTAGAACACAGTGTTGTTGCAACAAGACGAAGTTTTCAACAGAGGTTTAATGTAACCAAAGGACCGAAAAGCGATACATTAAGGATCTGTTTGAAAAATTTCAACGGACTGGGAACGTGACGGATGAACGTGCTGGAAAGGTAGGGCGACCGCGTACGGCAACCACAGAGGGCAACGCACAGCTAGTGCAGCAGGTGATCCAACAGCGGCCTCGGGTTTCCGTTCGCCGTGTTGCAGCTGCGGTCCAAATGACGCCAACGTCCACGTATCGTCTCATGCGCCAGAGTTTACACCTCTATCCATACAAAATTCAAACGCGGCAACCCCTCAGCGCCGCTACCATTGCTGCACGAGAGACATTCGCTAACGATATAGTGCACAGGATTGATGACGGCGATATGCATGTGGGCAGCATTTGGTTTACTGACGAAGCTTATTTTTACCTGGACGGCTTCGTCAATAAACAGAACTGGCGCATATGGGGAACCGAAAAGCCCCATGTTGCAGTCCCATCGTCCCTGCATCGTCAGAAAGTACTGGTCTGGGCCGCCATGTCTTCCAAAGGAATCATTGGCCCATTTTTCAGATCCGAAACGATTACTGCATCACGCTATCTGGACATTCTTCGTGAATTTGTGGCGGTACAAACTGCCTTAGACGACACTGCGAACACCTCGTGGTTTATGCAAGATGGTGCCCGGCCACATCGCACGGCCGACGTCTTTAATTTCCTGAATGAATATTTCGATGATCGTGTGATTGCTTTGGGCTATCCGAAACATACAGGAGGCGGCGTGGATTGGCCTCCCTATTCGCCAGACATGAACCCCTGTGACTTCTTTCTGTGGGGACACTTGAAAGACCAGGTGTACCGCCAGAATCCAGAAACAATTGAACAGCTGAAGCAGTACATCTCATCTGCATGTGAAACCATTCCGCCAGACACGTTGTCAAAGGTTTCGGGTAATTTCATTCAGAGACTACGCCATATTATTGCTACGCATGGTGGATATGTGGAAAATATCGTACTATAGAGTTTCCCAGACCGCAGCGCCATCTGTTGTTGAAAATTGTAACTACTGTAATTTCGAAAGTTTGTCCGCCTGAAAATGTACTGTTGTCCCAAGCATATTGCAACAAACGGTGTATTTCTATCGCTGCTCGTTTAGTTTTTATTGCCGTTTCAAATATACCGGTCATTTTTGAAACACCCTGTATAACCGAACCTCTTCAGTCTCAAAGCACTCGTCCTCTACTCTGTAGTCAATGTCATCTACAGGTCTCTCCTAGTTTTTTGTAGAGCTGGCCTAAGGAACTTCATGTCACATGCTTGTATTTGACTGTCTTCTCTCTTATTTATGACACAGGCCTCTAGACTATACATCATGATTGCCAGGAGATAAGTTTTATACGTGGTCTGTTTGTCTCTTTGAGGGACTTACTTGTCCCAGATTAGATTTCGTACTTGGTGGAAGAAGCTAGGTCTTTTAGTTATCTGTTTAAGACTTCTAGTTTGGAACTTCCATCGCGTGATATATCTGGGTAGCATCATATCACATACAAACACACCAGACAATATTTATAAAGGAGTAAACAGTGGCTGTTTACCTCATCCACTGTGTAGGGGCGCTGAAGACCTTGCTGTCGTGCGCCCACAAAACCCCTCTACTACTACACTGTGTACTTTTTCCTCGTGTAGCTAATCACGTCATAAACAACTTCATTTTTCTCCTTCATTAGAAGTGACTTTTCCACTTATAATGATACTTAATGAGAATTGCTTTTTCAACTTACACTGAGGTGACATAAGTCATAGGATACCTCCTAATTTCGTGCCAGACCTCCTTTTGCCCATGGACTCAAGAAGACGTTGGATGTCCTCTGCGGAAATACTGACAAGGGGAGGCCACGACGTTTGGAACGCGGATTTACTGCAAACTTCGTACACCCTTAGTACTCCATGAGGGCAACAAAATGTGTAAGCAGTAGCGCTTACGAACTTAAATGGATGTCTTACGACGTCCGCCCCGAGTAGATGCAACGAACTAAAGCGAACAAAATGAAAATTTAAAAAAAAAAGAAAAAAGTGTGTTTGGTCAGAGCGTTAGCTACCCTTTATAATAAAAGAAACTGGGCGAACGGATCGTCGAACAAACTGAACGGGTGCCATCGGACGTCCGCCCTGAATAAATTCAACGAACTATATAGAACAATCTTTTTTTTAAGTGTTTGACTTTCAAGCCGCTGGATTGAGTTCCGTTCGTCAAATTTTTTTTATCTTCAACACAGTCATTTTCTTTATAATTTATATTACAATTGATATAATGGAAAAAATACGTGTAATCGGAAGAACTTTTATTAAATTTACAATGTTACTTGGCAGTCTACTAATTTTTATTATCACAAATAATGTAATATTCATAACTATCGACTAGTAAACGACCAAACGCACAAAGTGATACTGAAAATGTATGCTTGTCCGTGATTTGAGAAATCCCTTATAGCTGGAAGGAGCCCGAAACGACTTGCTACCTCCAAGTTTTGACCGGCACAGACGGCTTTCGAAAGAAATACAACTAATCGTCGCTTTCGACATTACGAGTACAAGTTGCAGGATGATATTTTTAGTAAAAACATGGAAAACATAAAGTTAAACGACACCAGCTACATTGAATAAATGCTATGTTTCCGCATACGCAAGGTCTTTTGACGTTTTCCGTGGTAAAAGAAACCTCGTTACCATTTTCAAAAACCTCTGTTTCAGACGATAGTTTTGAAGCACACCGTGCATAACGCAGTATTTCCTTAAAATCGGCGCTGATAATTGGTTATGCAGGATCGAGTGCATTTTAATAGCGTCTTCCGAGATGCAATTTCTCGTTCTCTTTCGATTAAATACCAACAGTTTTGAAGACACGGACAAGCATACATTTTCAGTATCACTTTATGCGTTTGGTCGTTTACTAGTCGATAGTTATGAATATTATATTATTTGTGATAATAAAAATTAGTAGACTGCCAAATATTGTAAATTTAATAAAAGTTCATCCGATTACACGTATTTTTCCCATTAAATCAATTGTAATATAAACAGTAAAGAAAATGACTGTGTTGAAAATAAAAAAAAACTAAGGAACGGAACTCGTTCCAGCGGCTTGAACGCCAATCCCTTTTTTAAAAATATTTTGTTCTACACTCCTGGAAATTGAGATAAGAACACCGTGAATTCATTGTCCCAGGAAGGGGAAACTTTATTGACACATTCCTGGGGTCAGATACATCACATGATCACACTGACAGAACCACAGGCACATAGACACAGGCAACAGAGCATGCACAATGTCGGCACTAGTACAGTGTATATCCACCTTTCGCAGCAATGCAGGCTGCTATTCTCCCATGGAGACGATCGTAGAGATGCTGGATGTAGTCCTGTGGAACGGCTTGCCATGCCATTTCCACCTGGCGCCTCAGTTGGACCAGCGTTTGTGCTGGACGTGCAGACCGCGTGAGACGACGCTTCATCCAGTCCCAAACATGCTCAATGGGGGACAGATCCGGAGATCTTGCTGGCCAGGGTAGTTGACTTACACCTTCTAGAGCACGTTGGGTGGCACGGGATACATGCGGACGTGCATTGTCCTGTTGGAACAGCAAGTTCCCTTGCCGGTCTAGGAATGGTAGAACGATGGGTTCGATGACGGTTTGGATGTACCGTGCACTATTCAGTGTCCCCTCGACGATCACCAGTGGTGTACGGCCAGTGTAGGAGATCGCTCCCCACACCATGATGCCGGGTGTTGGCCCTGTGTGCCTCGGTCGTATGCAGTCCTGATTGTGGCGCTCACCTGCACGGCGCCAAACACGCATACGACCATCATTGGCACCAAGGCAGAAGCGACTCTCATCGCTGAAGACGACACGTCTCCATTCGTCCCTCCATTCACGCCTGTCGCGACACCACTGGAGGCGGACTGCACGATGTTGGGGCGTGAGCGGAAGACGACCTAACGGTGTGCGGGACCGTAGCCCAGCTTCATGGAGACGGTTGCGAATGGTCCTCGCCGATACCCCAGGAGCAACAGTGTCCCTAATTTGCTGGGAAGTGGCGGTGCGGTCCCCTACGGCACTGCGTAGGATCCTACGGTCTTGGCGTGCATCCGTGCGTCGCTGCGGTCCGGTCCCAGGTCGACGGGCACGTGCACCTTCCGCCGACCACTGGCGACAACATCGATGTACTGTGGAGACCTCACGCCCCACGTGTTGAGCAATTCGGCGGTACGTCCACCCGGCCTCCCGCATGCCCACTATACGCCCTCGCTCAAAGTCCGTCAACTGCACATACGGTTCACGTCCACGCTGTCGCGGCATGCTACCAGTGTTAAAGACTGCGATGGAGCTCCGTATGCCACGGCAAACTGGCTGACACTGACGGCGGCGATGCACAAATGCTGCGCAGCTAGCGCCATTCGACGGCCAACACCGCGGTTCCTGGTGTGTCCGCTGTGCCGTGCGTGTGATCATTGCTTGTACAGCCCTCTCGCAGTGTCCGGAGCAAGTATGGTGGGTCTGACACACCGGTGTCAATGTGTTCTTTTTTCCATTTCCAGGAGTGTATATTGTTCGTTGAATTTGTTCAGGGCGGACGTGCGATGACACCCGTTCAGTTTGTTCGTTGATCCGTTGGCTCAGTATCTTTTATTAGGAAGGGTTGCTAACGCTCTGATCGAACACGCTTTTTTTATTATTAATTCTTTGTTGATCTCATTTTGCTCTATTTTGTTCGTTATATATGGCCGGGGCGGGCGTCTCATGACAGCAGTTCAGGTTGTGCGTTGAACCGTTCACTCAGTTTTTGTATTACAGAGAGTAGCTAAACCCTCTGACCGAACACGCTGAGCTACCGTGCCGGCACCACTGGGCTAAAGCCGCTCCATGGTTAAAATGGCCACGCACAGATGTATATTTGATGACCGAAATTATATTGCGATTTTCTCAGTAACGCTTGAGAAGTACGCGCTACTGCTTACACATTTTGTTGCCCTCGTGGAGTACTACGAGTGTACGAAGTTTACTGTAAATTCGCGTTCCAAACGTCGTGGCCTCCCCTTGTGAGATATACTGCTTCTAAAACCATCCATAATTGCGAAAGTGTTGCTGGTACAGGATTTTGTACAGAACTGATCTCTCGATAATGTCCCATAAATGTTAAAAGGGGGGAGGGGGGGCAACTCATTCACTAGAACTGTCTAAAATATTCTTCAAACCAGTCGCGAAATTTGTGGTCCAGTGAGATGACAAATTGTCATCCATATAAATTCCACTGTTGTTTGAAAACATGAAGTCCATGATTGGCTGCAAATGGTCTCCAAGTAGCCGAACATAACCATTTACAGTCGATGATCGGTTCACTTGGACCAGAGGACAAAGTCCGTTAAATATATGTCGCAGTTCGCGCGGCTCCCCCCGTCGGAGGTTCGAGTCCCCCCTCGGGCATGGGTGTGTGTGTTGGTTGCCCTTAGCGTAAGTTAGTTTAACAAGGGGAGGCCGCCAATTGTGAAATTCAGATTCGATTCATACTGCGCATGATAAAAGCTCATGGCTAGAGGTGTAATGTGGCAAAGCACCAAGATGCACTTCTCAGCCGTTGTTGAGAAAATCGACAGTTAAAAGAAACCGTTGCGGTGAAATACTCTCTACGATTACTAATTTTGCTCAACGTCGTGGCGCAGCGGTAAGCGCTCGGGTTTGTAATCCGAAGGTCGCTGGATCGAATCTCGCACCATGCAACTTTCTTTTTTTTAGTATTTGTTTTCTGTAATTCAAATGTATATAATTCCCGGCAATCAGTTGCAACAATTATGCATATAATAAGTTGTTGAAAGTCGTTTGTCGTGGAAAAACTGGCGACTTCGAACATCATTATGTTTTCCGCAAACAAAGTTGTATTTCACAAATGTTATTAACTGTCTTCATAATGTTAACCACGTATAGTTAACGAAAGACGTAGAAATGATATTCCGAAACGAATACGTATAGCGGAAGTCAAACGTTCGAATTAGAATAGAGACCCCACGAACACAAATTCGCTGTGGCAGGTATGAAATATAAAGTCCGTTACTCGCTCGTTACACTTGAAGGACAGATGTTGAATGGGCCGAAACCAGCCGCCGCATAACAGCGTAGTTGCCTGCTAACTTCGAAAGAGGGTAGATGCGGTCCCTAGCGCAACTTATAACATCGTCGAAAATCAGTGCGGACGGGAGAGCTTTGGTACACCCTGTTAAAAAAACGGAAAAATGGAGCCGGCACAATTGGAGAGCGATCCGCCTTCACCAACATGCATAAGCAATTCTTTTTATTATTAGTTTTTTGTAATTCAAATATATATATATATATATATATATATATATATATATATATATATATATTTGAATTACAAAAAACTAATAATAAAAAAAATTGCATGGCGCGAGATTTGATCCGGCGACCTTCGGATTACGAACCCGAGCGCTTACCGCTGCGCCACGACGCTGTAGAAAGTTATTAATCGTAGAGAGTATTTCACCGCAACGGTTTCTTTTAACTGTCGATTTTCTCGACAACGGCTGAGAAGTGCATCTTGGTGCTTTGCCACATTACACCTCTGGCCATGAGCTTTTATTATGCGCAGTACGAATCGAATCTGAATTTCACAATTGGCAGCCTCCCCTTGTAAGTTAGATTAGGTAGTGCGCAAGCCTAGGGACCAATGACCTCAGCAGTTTGGTCCCATAGTCCTCACCATAAATCTCCAATTTTCTCCGTTACGTGTAAACGCGGCCCACACCATTATGGAGTCACGACCAGCTTGCGCAGCATCTTGATGACAACTTGGGCTTCGTAGGCTCTACGCCTCACTTGAACCCTACCATCAGGTCTTACCGGCTGAAATCTGGACTCATCTGACAAGGCCACGATTTTTCAGTTTTCGGGGATCCAACCTGTATGGTCAGGAGCCCAGGAGAGCCGCTGCGGGCGTAGCCCATTAGCGCCAGATTTCGCCGCACTATCCTAACGGATACGTTCCTCGCACATCCCACATCGACTTCTACGGTTATTTTACGCAGTGGTGCTTGTGTGTTAACACTAACAACTCTACGCAAACGCCGCTGCTCTCAGTCATGAAGTGAAGGCTGTCTATCACTGCGTCGTCCGTGATGAGAGGTAATGCCTGAAATTTGGCATTCTCGGCACACTCTTGACACTGAGGATCTCGGAAGATGCAGTTCTCTAACGAATTTAGAAATGGAATGTCCCAACTACAATTCTGCGTTCAAAGTCTCCTAATTCCCTTAGTGCTGTCATAAACACATTGGTCACCTTTTCACATGAATTACCTGAGTAAAAATTCTCCAGCGCACTGCCCTTTTATACCTTGTGTACACGATGCTACTGACCTCTGCACATTTGCCAATCGCTGTCCCATTACTCTTATCACCTCAGTGTGGGTGTCAGCCTTGTTCTTTTATTGTAAAACCAAAGTAACTTTTCTGCTTCAGATATCTGCCCTTGCATGTGGAAAACACTCAATGGAGAAAACATCCAAGTCGGCATGGAACATTTATAATTTGCCACAGTAAAAAAGTGCAATAATAAAATAAAGATTAAGAAAACAAAGCAAGAAATCAATTACGAGGGCCATTCAATAATTAAACGGAAAAATTAGTCTGTGGGGAAAAACGGTTAGTAGGGCAAGTTTGGTCCTTCTATGGCATCACTGGGATGAGCTCTGATCAGCCGATGTATAAACAGTGTTTTGTTTATAACCTCAAAAATACATTTCAAGATGGCGAGTCTGCTTGAAACGTCCACATTAGTTGAACAACATTCTGTTATTCGTTTTTTACTTGCTGATGGCAAGAAACCAGTGAATATATACTGTAGAATATTTAAAGTTTATATTGAAGGTTGTATGAATCGTTCAAATTTTTACAAGTGGGTAGAGTAGTTAAAAACTGGTCGCGACGTAGTGACTGTCCACACTGTTCTGGCTGACGAGTTGCAGTTTCAACCCCCTCACTTGAAAGTCGAACTGATGACATTATTCGTGCCGACTGCCGTATTACTGTGGAAATGATAGTTAATAAGGTTCAAGTTAGTGCTGGTGCAGTACACAACATTATCTGTAACAAGCTGGAGTACCACAAAACATGTGCAACATGGGTCCCTAAGGAATTGACACGGCTACTCAAGGAAACTAGGTTGAGAGTGTGCACAGAGCTAAAGGAACGTTATGAAAGAAAAGGTGAGCACTTTCTCGACAAAATTCTAACTTGTGACGAGACTTGGGTTCAAATGAGCCAGAATCAAAAAGACAAAGCATGAAGTGGAAGCACACCAACCCACCTGTCAAGAAAAAATTCAAAACCCAAGCATCAGCAGGAAAAGTCATGTTGACAGCGTTTTGGGATGCTGAAGGTTCAGTTTTTTATGGTGATCTCGAAGAGCAGCTTCCAATGAATAGCCGATACTACTCGTATTTGCTTTTAAACAAGGTGAAGCCAGCCATGAGAGAGAGACGTCGTGGATCTCAGAGGAGAGATGTGATTCTCCAGCAAGATAACACATGTCTTCATATTGCTCAACTAACCCGTGAAACCATCGACAAAATGGGCTGGGAAGTACTGCCTCATCCCCTTACAGTCCTGATTTAGCACTTAGTGATTTCCATTTGTTTGGTGCACTGAAGGAGGCATTACGTGGGAAGAGGTTCCAGGACAACGAAGACGTGAAAAAGTTTGTGGGAAATTGGTTCAAACATCAAGATAAATAGTTCTTCGCAGCCGGAATAAAGAAGCTTGCAGCCCGTTGGAACAAGTGCATAAACGTTCAGGGGGATTATGTTGAAAAGTAGAATAAGTATTGTTTTGTAAAAATAAACGCATATTTCTCCAGACCAATTTGTCTCTTTAATTATGGAATGACCCTCGTACTGTAAAAGGAATGAGTGCGGCAGAAGGGGGTAAAATTCCGGTGTTAGCAGAGGACGATGCCGTCGATGTTTTCTTCCGGAGAAACCTTGGCATGACGTGACGTGACGGTCCGTTGACGGTCTTTGTGAATGCCGCCATTTAAAGCACGTTGTGAGATGCTTTGATGTGACCTGACCTCATGTGACACGATGGCTACTGTGAATAGACCTTAACCTGTTTTAGATTAATTTTTTTCGTTAAGATATTACTTCAGCATCCTTCGGAATAAATTAACGTTATTACCATCTGGAAAGTTCCTAAAGCCGATGTCAAATGAATGTCAATGTCAACTCTCTAAACTCTGTAGTGGTAATAACTGTAACCTCGGACACTCGAATAAATAAAACTACAAAAAAAAGCTCGGGTGCATCTGAGCAATCATTCACATCGTTCTTTTGTTCTTTGCGTCACGCGAAGTTTGTTTGAGACATCCAAAGCGTAATTTCCAAGTATGATTGTCTACCGCACGGGCACTTAACGATATATATCGAGCGTGCGATCCTATATCGACCACACGACCCTAACTCTAGTGGCCCGAGTTATGGATACTGCTCACAGCTTTCACTAGAACAATGACAAATGACGAACGTTTACTCAGTTAAAGTTAATTAAAAATGAAACTAGCAATTCTACTTACTGTGCTCGTCAGCCACGCCGTCTTCATGCACTATTTCTCACGTTGTGTAAGCTGCCGGCACCAGTTCCTTTTTTCCCCATAATCCAGGTACACTCTTCCCAGCTTCTTTCCTTGTTCCTAGACGCCATTCTCTTATAATAGACGATTTGACAGAATTCCACAAGCGTTCGATGTTCTGTGTGTGAACAGATGGTTCTTTCGATGACACAAAGTGACAGAGTGATTCACAAATTCGTGTTGAAGTCTTTCTTTCCTTGAGTTGTATGACGTAAAGCTGTCTCTTATCACTTTCGTGCCTGGCAGTAGAAAGTTCTTTATGAGAGAGATCAAACTTTTCTTCCCACTTAAAGAAACTCGGAACTATAAAGCACTTGCGGGATACTCTTTCATTGCTGTCAAATATCTATATTTGTTCAACTTCGTTTTTCATCGGTCGTCCTCCCTGGTACTACCGAGTAGCTATTTGCGATTCGTTTATTTCGACAACTTCGTTTTGTCTACCGATTGGTACACTCTGGTTCGTGACTATAACGGAACAGACTTCTGGGTAGCAGCCGTAGTAGTCTCACACGGTGTTCATACACAATTGTGTTTCAAAAGTTGTGTTCTTATCTTCAGGAAACCATAGTGATGCTATTCTCAGTGGATAACTTGGAACTGTCAAACCATGTGTTCTTTCTTTAGAAATGTTCCCTTATGACACTGGGCGCAGTACAGTTACAAAGGAAAATCAGCGTCCTCACCGTTCTTGCGAACTTTCACGGAGCTGAGTCCATGACATTCTACACAATTCCTGCTTGCCTCATTTGGAAACAATCCGAAGTCCCAACAAAATTTAAACAACTTTCCACCTTACATAGCCGATGAATTAGATTTCGCCATGTGGGATTATCAGCACTCGAAACAGCAACGCTTTCACTCATTGCTATTCACAACCGAAAACGATAAACTATGTTTCCCCGGCAACGCACTAAACCATCAATCGTAATTAGCGCCACTGGCGGCATGTAGTGCATGTTCGATATATATCGTTGTAGGTCCGCGGGTTTGATAGACAATCATTCTTGGCAATTACCAGCCAGATTCGATAGTCGATATTTGGATATTTCGCAACTCACAGGGAATGTTTTCGTCGACATTGTTGTTGTTGACATTAGTGGTGACGTAAATACACATTTGCGTTTTAAGCGTTTAAGTAGTAAACAGAAAGAGTTGTTTCTCCATTTTCTTACTCCCTTGCATGAATCTGTTTTCCTATTGTTTGATGTGAAAGTGTGTCAGAATGCCATAAAAGGGCTCAGTATTAATTCCTCCAGTGATGGATACTATAAACCAGGTACCGTGTATTTCTTTTAATGTTTCCTTGAAATTGAGGAATCTTTTTGTTCTGATAATCACACTTTTTTCCCCTCCTAAGAGAATATCGTAACTCGAACCCATAGTGTTCGATAGTAAAAGTGATATGCAAGTACTTTGGTACGAGGAATCAACTGGTAACTTCGAAGACGCCTAACCATGTTAAAATAAAAAAAAAAGCCATTTCAGACTTTGTGCTATGTCTTAAGTGTACTACGGTATATCTTTTTTGTTTAATTAATTCGATATCGATTCCGTGTTACCGTCCATGTTCGTTATTACATATTACTTTTTGTCTCATTATCTTGTGTAAGTTCATGTGTAGACTACCGCGTTAGGATCAATAATGCCTTCATTAACTTTTATCGTTAACACAGTTATATAAGTTAAGAAGTCACTAAACAGGTAGGCTTTATTGTGTAGTCTCCGGACGTAGTTACTGAAACATTTATTCTGAAGTGTCGCCTTGCGCTTTCTTACATCGTTTTCAGGATTTGAATTAGTGTTTGTTGACATGAATATTCCGTATAAACACTGCTGTGAAGTAATCAGTGTTATGATGTTGTATTACTTTCTGTTATGACAAGTAAGTGTGTACAACTCCATGATAAATGCAGGGGAATTTACTACATTTATACCTCTTGCATGGTTTTAAGTGTTTATGTATCAGTAGAATCGTATCTACAACGGTTTACGTGGCAATTGCTTTTCTAAAAGCTGTTACAGTAGCTATTGTTTAGTTGCACTTTATATACATTGATATGATTTATTAATCACTTGGGTCAAAATATTTTAGTGCTGCATTATGAAGTCCATGTATCTTTTTGTTCTTAATGCTGGATAGAGAGCTATAGACTCTTAGTATGCATTAAAAATTCAAATGGATGGGGGAGAGTGAAATAAACAAAAACTCCAGTATTACCACTTAAGTACTTCTGTTGAAATTGAGTATCCATTGCTCACTTCAAGTTAGCACAGAGAGATGAACTTCAAAGTCAGATTAACAGTATTTGCTATGTGTATGCTAGCTGGTTTGGTAATGAAAATACCAAAAACGTTTTCTGCTTTTTGTAATTTGATTCACTGAAATTCTGTGGAATAATATTTTAGGACAGTTATGCATTTACTGAGTAAATGTGTACCATAAAGATCATATGTGACATTCATAAGGTGCATCCATCTTTTGACCGCTTCCCTATCTACATATGTATGTTTTGTAGTAACATTATGAAGGAACATGTCAGTGATGAAGTAAATTTTTATTGTGATTCCTCAAAACATTTACAGCTTTTAATCACCTCTGTGTACCATTTTTATCTCTACAAGATATCTTATCTTGTGAATGACCTCCATGAGGTGGAGTCAGTGCTTAATGTGGAAATTTCTCTCTCCAGCTCAAACAAGGGTAGAGAAAAATTATGTACACTATATTTAAATCTCCTTTTGACAGCACTTCAAAGAGGAAAACATGCAAATAACTGTAGCTTATCATATTTTCTCTGAAATGAAGGCTGTCATTCAATACTACCTGACATAATCAGCCAGTTATTGAACTAATGATCAAATAAAATGAAAGATAAAGTTGAGCCCATCCACATCCATACTAACATGGTGACCATCCAAAAGTTCTGTGGTTTTACTGTCATCTCTGTCATGCAGAGGGATAGTAAGAAACTATGGAAGTTAACAGGATAAGGCTATATGATTTTGTCAAATTATATTAACATAACCACCACACCCCCCTACCCTACACATACCCCTACACACACACACACACACACACACACACACACACACTCTCTCTCTCTCTCTCTCTCTCTCTCTCTCTCTCTCTCTCTCTCTCCTGACTGATTTGATACAGGCTATCATGATTTCATGATTTACTCTCCTATTCATCTCATAGTAGCACGTCCATTTTACATGCTCAATTATTTGTTGGATGTGTTCCAATCTCTGTTTTACCTTGCAGTTCTTGTGCTCTATGGCACCCTGTTGTACTAAGGACCTTGTTCCCTAATGTTTTAACATATGTCGTATCATACTGTTTCTTCCCCTATTCACCATTTTCACTTATGTTCCTTTCTTTGTTGATTCTTCTAAGAGCCTCGTCACTTGTGATCTTATGGGTCCACTTAATTTTCAGTATTCTTCTGTAACACTACACCTTAAATGTTTCGATTCTCTTCTTTTCTGGTTTTCCCACATTCAACGAATCACTTCCATAGTATGCTGTGCTCCGCACACACCTACATTCCCAAAAAAATTTTCCTCAAACTAAGACCTGTGTTTAATATTAGCACATTTATTTGAAAGAGGAATATTCACTTTATTATGCTACTCAGCTTCTTATATCATCTTTACTTCACCCTTCTTCATTATTTACCTTCCAAAGTAGCTCAGTCCTGTACTTCATTCATTATGTTGATCCCAGTTTTGTTATTAAGTTTATGGCTAATCTTAGTTCTGCTAGTTGTCATTACTTATGTCTTCCTTTGGTTTACTCCCTGTCTTTATTGTCTGCTCCATCCAGTTCATCCCCATTTTTACTGAGGTAAGCAATGTCATCAGTGAATTATCTTCATATCCCCATGAATTTTTGTACCACTCTTAAACCTTTCTTTTATTTCTGTCATTGCTTCTTCAGTCTACAGGTTGCAGCAAGAGAGAAAGACTGCATCCCTGCCTTACACCCTGTTCTTAATCTGAGTACTTCTCTCTTTGTCTTCTCTCTTGTTCCTTATGTGCTACCCATCGTTCCATATAAAGCTTCTACTTATTTTTCTGAGAATTTTGCAACATTTTACTTTGTCAGATGCTTTTATTAGGTCAATAAATCCTAACAAGGTATCATTATTTTTGTCAGATCTTGCCTCTCTCATGCAGCACAGTGTCAGAACTGCCTCACTTTCGCCTGTATCTTTTCTAAATCCAAACTTGATGTCATCAAACAAGCCCTCAGTTTTACATTCAGTTTTTCTGTATATTATTTTTGTTGGCAGCTTGGATGCATGAACTGTTAAGTGAATTGTGCAGTATTTCTTGCACTTATCTGTCACTGCTGTCTTTGGAGTTGTGTAGATATTATTCTTCTAACATCCAATGTATGCGCCAAGGGAGGTGACACCGTGGTGAGGATACTGGACTCACATTCAGGTCCAAACCCACGTCCGGCCATCCTGATTTAGGTTTTCCATGATTTCTGCAAATTGCTTTAGCCAAAGGCTGCGATGGTGGCGGAGGGAGGATTTCCCACCCCACAATTGCACCCAATTCTTGATGATGCCTGTAGTGTGGGCTGTAGCGTTATCATGGGGCATGATTTTGTTATCCAGCAGTGCCAGGCATTTTCACCAAAGTGAACATCAGAGATGGTACAAGAGGAAGTTACAGTATTGGGCATTGACAGTGTGGCCATCCCTAAACATTCCAGAATACTGTGGCTGTAACAAGTGAAAATGAGCATGAGCTGCCTGGTCGATGGAGTCTGTCACGCGTTTTTGTTGTCACGGTGGACCTGGATAACACCATTCTGGTGACTGGATATTCAGTGTTGCTTCATATGCTTATTCCCCAGGTTTCATCAGTTGCAATAATCTGATTGAGCATGTTATTCCTTTCCCGCTCAGATCGCTTCTGGTGGTTACGGCTGATCTTGTGTTGTGTCCACTTCAGCACACGTGGTGAGGAACCGATTTTGAACAATTCTTGCGCTCCTTCAGCTCTTGCTGTTATAATCTCTGTGACCTGTGACAAACAGATGTGAGGGAGAGTCTCGTCTGTACCACATAGTGAAATATTAGTTCTGGGTGATACAGCTGCTTTCTGTTGGTCATTTTTCATCACTGAGTTGACCACAATGCAGCAAATCACTAGTCAGCCTATCTGCTGCTACAATATGTGACAGTTGAGAGTATCTGTATTGTGGACACAGTGGTGCCAACAACTTCCAATTCCCCATTTGACTGGCACACTGGCAGCCACTACGAGGCCCAACAGCATTCCAGTCATGTGTGACAGTGTTGTATTCCATCCCCCCCCCCCCTCTCTCTCTCTCTCTCTCTCTCTCTCTCTTTCTCTTTCTCTCTCTCTCTCTCTCTCTCTCTCTCTCTCTCTCTCTCTCTGCGAGAAAGCATCTGACCCTAATTCAGTTGATTATTGTGAGTGTGTTTACTGAGAAAGGATGTTCATGCTTATGAAACATTTACATTGTTTTTCATGTTGGAATGAGAATTTTGTTCTTTCAGGATTTTGGGAGCTCAGAGCAGTGTACCAGCAGCCGCACTGAAGTTGAAAAAAAAATGCTGCGCATTAATGGATGTGAGGTAAGTTCAGTTGCTACATTATTTATGATATTTGGTATAATATTGGTACAAATAGTGTAACTGTCGAGAACAAAAAAATCTTGTGACCTCACACACACACACACACACACACACACACACACACACACACACACACACACACACAAAACAGTCACTTACATGAGATTGTTAACAATTAATTTGCAAGGAGACAGAAATGCTGGCCAGTCCACAATATTACAGTACCAGTGACAGACATGCTTCCAAGAAGAGAAAATACTGTTAAAACTATTCCTAGCTTTCAGAACTTTTAGTTATGTAGGGCGGGGCATATTTTATTAATAACACTCCATCTTAAGTTACAATATTTTTATTTTCTTATTACTGTCCAACAAACTTTAGAGCTATAGCTCCATTGTCAAATACTTTATAGACATAATTGATGTTAAAAACTTCCGGATTTGTACTTTCGGCATTGCTGAAGACGAACTATATGTCGTCAAATGCAGGTGAAAAACTGAAGCAGATGTAACTCTCATAATGTCTGTGTAGTCCTTGGAAATGGAGTTGTAGCTGAAAGACACATTGGACAGTAATTGGAAAATAAATACGTTGTGGCTGAAGATGAAATATTACTAAGAAAATATATTTCTAATCTAGAAATTTGTCCCATACAGACCACAACTTAATAATAATGTTGTTAGTTCCCTCTTCAATGAGTCCTAAGATGAGATCATTCTTATTCTTTATCGTCTTTATATCTTCCTTGAAGAAGAATAAGTTCTACGAATAATAATTCAAAAAATATCACTAAGAAAATGGGATAATTATTGTATAATATTTGTTAACAATTCACCACTTTTGTTTGATAATCAGAAAGACATGCAGAGCATTCTGAGCTATGAGAGGCAATTACAAAGCTTTAATAATCACTATAAAAAATATAAAGTTACATAATTTTTTTGTTTGTTATCAAGAACAGTCCTGCAGTCCTAGTACCTGTTGAAATCCCCAGAGAACAGTAAATGAATTACTGCATGATACTCCAACGTAACCATGGGCTGTGCCATTTTGTTTTGGCTCCTGTACAACGGTGCATGAATTTCAGAGTATACCAGCACTACAGATACGTACCTCTGTCCAAACAAAACATTAGATATGTAACTATTTTTTCAAGGTGATAATTAAAACTACATGACTGCCATCATAGTGGAGACTAAACATGAATGTTTAATTGTGGTTAAGTTGCTAGGAAATAACAAGTAGGAAACTTGTTGAAATATTACTCTGAAATGAAGACATTACTGGACTAATTTGCCGAGAAGAATTTATCAGCACTATTCGCCAAGAAATCGTGCATTCCCAAACAAATACTAATTATGTAACTTTATTTTTCTGCTGGTAATTAAAACTTTGTAACTATTCCTAGCTTTTATAACAATGAAAACAGTCAATTTTTGATAATATAATGTAATTGGATAGATAAAAAATCTAAAGGAGGTTATTGTTAGTCAAGCTTTTACAGCTAATGTCTCCTCTTCCGGCAGGAAGGTTGAAGGGTAAAGAAGAGGGGTGAAAGAAAAGGACTGGAGAGGCCTAGGAAAAAGGGGTAGATTTTGGAAAAGTCACCCCAGAACCATGGGCAGGGGAGACTTACTGGACAGGATGAGAAGGAAAGATTGATTGTAGGGGACTGCATTCGATGAGCTTTCAGCCCTTCTGCCTGAAGGAGGAGGCACTGGCCCCAAAAGTGTGCCTAGTTATAACCTTCTTTTATGTTGTTATAAGTTGGAAAAGAGAGGCAGGTCACTCAGACCCTGGAAAGAGAGGGGCCCATTAGTTGTGAGCACTAGGAGAGATGAAGATTTGTGCTTATGGCATTTGCTGTCTTATTTAATTAGAGCTTCATCCATGTTAATAAAAATCTAGTGCTAGAAAGCAATCTAAGACAAGGTAGTGCTCTGTCTCTTTATTGCCTCTACCTCTCCAACGAATAAACAGTAAATACTGCAGATAATAATTTTAAAGAAGAATTAAGAAAATGCCTTCCATTGTTATTGTTTTTGTTGTCTTCAGTCTGAAGACTCAGTTGATGCAGCTCTCAAGGCTAGTATGTCCTGCGCCAAGTCCCTTTATCTCTACATAACTGCAGCAACCTACGTCCATCGTGATTTAATTGGCTGCATAATATCTGTTAGTAATTCAGAACTATTAGTTGACAGCCAGTAAGACGTACATAGTATTCTGGCCTACATCTTAATTCACGAGAAAGATTTTAAGTAACATTTAAAAAGCAGAAATTAAAATTGTCAACAGATCAGGTGGATAGTATCATCCAGCCCTGGAACTTAATGAATGTTTTAGCTGGACTCTCTAAGTTAATGCCTATTGAAATGTATGTTACTAAAATAATGACTTCAAACTGTGTTCCCACCTACAGTGAACTATGCACAATGGGACACGGTTGTAGTAAACACTCAAATTGGCCTCCGTTCATATCCATACTCTCTTCAATGTATTTATATGACTTTGGCACACTGTCTCAAAGGTTCATGATTAATTGATTTATCTCTTATCATAGAACATCACAGAGTTGATGCTGTGCAAACAAATTAATTAGTGTAGCTCACAAATGTTAAGGAAAAAGAAAATAATAAATAAATAAATAAAAGTAAAACCAAATTTGTTTTTGTAGTCCATTCTGGGAATCTTCACATTCAAATCATGCATGAATGGGAATTCATTCCCATTTTTTAAAGCATTTAGTCCTTGATCCTGGGAGCCCTTTCTTAAGATTCAAATCTTCTGGTACATGTAAAACAACACATTTAAAGCAGTATCTCTTAATACTCTTTAGACTGTACCCTGCTTGAAAGGTCTGTGCATAGTAATTGCCAAAATGTGTTAATGTTGTCCTGACTGAAAATTGTTGGACATATATGCTGCTCTGCATTGTTGTTTCTGTGCTTTTGCCTGTTACATGTCATCATCTCAGTAGTGTAAATGTTTGCAGCCAATAGCTGAGCTGTTCTAGCAGCAGGCTTACCCTATAAAGGAAGGCACTAGGGTTTTTTATTATTATTATTATTTTAAAATAATAAACCGTCACTTATCTTACCCTTCCCACCATCACTCCTCCATCCCTCCATATCATCATCTCTTTTACCCATTTGTCTTCACTTCTTCCTCTGCTTGGGATTACTGCTCATCCTTTTTTGAGTATTTCTTTATTTAAATACAGATCAACTTGCTCAGAGTTGATATTTATTCAGTGTGTTGCAACTTTTCAGGTGATGGAATGTGTAAGCTGTATTAAGCAAGAAGAGGATGATGGAACTCTTAGGCCATTTTATACTGACCAACAGGTAAGGCAGAGAATGACGAAAGAGTCTGTACAGATGTACTGTGTTGTGGCAGATGAATGGCATATCTTGCACAATATTGCAGCAATGTACTATGTTTATTGCACTGTGTGTGGATGTCATACAGAACACACAGCTGCAGTATGAGAACTCATTTCAAAGCACTTTTATGACTTTGTTATTTTGACAGTTACATATAATGACAGCATGGTGCCCTGACAAAATGATAGAGACCTTGAAGATTCCATTTGAGAGACCAGTCAAGAAATATTGAGGTAAATGTTACGTGAAGAGAGTCTGCAAATGTTTGCCAGAATACAAACAGTAGATGCCAGAAAATGTTTTATATGTCTACGTTACACCATTCTCATGCTGTCTCCTGTAGATCCAAGAGTCCCCCAAGAAAAAGACACTATTATATTTCCTTTATTTCAGTCTGTGATCACAAAAAAATTGTCCTTTACTATCGATTTCAGTCAGTGACAACCATCTTCAGATCTGTTCAAAACATATCCTGATAAAATAAAGCCAGGGTCATATCATCAAGAGATACAAATAAAATCAGCCAGGCATTATTGAGTGCAACTGAAAATATGGTGCAAACTAGGTCACAGTGTTGGCCTAGCAATCGTGTGAATTGTTACTACTATTCACAACACACTCAGCACTGTGACTTAGTTCTTACCATATTTTTCATTGTGCTTGATGAGGCCTGGCTGATTTTGTTTGTATGTCTTGACGATTCCACCCTGGATTTATTACATATTATGTTTCAAGCAGATCTGAAGATGGTTAGCAGTCACTGAAATTGATAATCATTTATAGCAAAACATAGAGATTATTGGATGCCTCCATCACTCTCACTTATATTAAAACTTCCTTAAAAGGAACGGTAGTCCAAATACGATACAACTTGACTGAGAGTAATGGTACATTTGCTAATCTCTGTTTCACTGTAAATTATTTGAATGTGAGTGTTATGCTTACTGCATACCTGATTCTCGTGAGGGTTTTTGTCCATTCCATATATATAGTGTCTAAACATCATTAAAGTTACATTTGATTTCAATGGACCTCTTATCACATTTTTTTTTAAATTTTTCCTCCACTGTCGTGTTTATCTGTTCAGATGTGCCTGATGACACAAGTTTCGGTTGTGAAAATGGTTGTCCTAATAAAGAATTATTCAACAGCTGCTGCTGTTTTGTTTAACTAGAATGTGTTCTTACAGCCGTGGTTGCCCACAATATATAGTGTGTTGCTAGAAATAAATGTAATGCAGTGCACATTATTAAATAAAAAGAGCAGATATCATCTGATTATGTGGTCAGCCTTTGGAATCAGTCCCAACTTCAAGTATCTAGGAATTTTTCTTCAGTGTGATTTAAGGTTGATTAACGATATAAACGTAGTTATAAGGAAGATAGATTTTTGGGAAGAATCCAGAGAAAGTTGAATTGATACACTAAAGCAGTTGCTTGTAAGATCCTTGTTTGGTCAATTCTTGAGCACTGTTTGTCAGTCTGATACTCTCACCAAGTTGGATGAATGCAACAGATCGAAAAGGTCCAAAGAAAAACCTGAATTCAAGAGGCAGAAAAGGTTCAAAGGAAAACACCATGGTTCCCAACAGGTTCACTTCCCCAGCATGGGAGTGTCATGTAAGTGCCCAGCAGACAGCAGTTAATGGGTTTCTTTACTTGTACCAGGTACAACTGAACCTGTATGGTGATATGAATATTGGCACATCTGCTCTTATTGAGAAATGGATTATCCATAAGCATTATGCGTTTACACTGTATTGCAGTGCATTTTGGTTTGGTGGATATGAGGAAGTCCTGTCGCAGTTAGTGTGAAGAACAAACCAGGTCTTCCTATTGTGCACCACTTTTTTCAAATGAAATGTATTAAGTGATGAATCTTTACTGAGACATTTAAGTGTAGTCCTCAATAATTGTCGTATATTCTGTTGTTTAGTTAGGAAGGCAGGGAATATGGAGTAGTCTCAAGAACAGTATGAGGAAGCTTTGTGAATATCAAAAGTTGAGGATGCATCACAGGTCAGTAATATGACATAAATGTATAGCCGTAAGCAGTTCGTGTCGTCAGTTCTTATATTCAGGGTAATGATGAAATGGACATTTAATGTAAAATTCAAATATGTTTTGTAAAGTTTCCATTATTGTCACATTATCAACCTGATGATAGAATGAAGTATTTCTGGAATATGTATGCAAACGTAATTATAATAATGTGAAGGTACATATTACAGTCACATACATGTAGGATAGACATACTGATGGTGGACAATCAATTAAAATGTTTTTTGGGGATCTAGGTCCAAACATAGTAGGTTAATATGGATTGGGGGTAAGAAATGAAAGAGGAAGCCATCTGGTAGAATTTTGCACAGAGCATAAATTAATCATAGCTGACACTCGGTTCAAGAATCATAAAAGAAGGTTGTATACATGGAAGAACCCTGGAGATACCAAAAGGTTTCAGATAGAATATAATGGTAAGACAGAGATTTAGGAACCAGGTTTTAAATTGTAAGACATTTCCAGGGGCAGATGTGGACTCTGACCACAATCTATTGGTTATGAACTGTAGATTAAAACTGAAGAAACTACAAAAAGGTGGGAATTTAAGGAGATGGGACCTGGATAAACAGACTAAACCAGAGGTTGTACAGAGTTTCAGGGAGAGCATAAGGGAACAATTAAGAGGAATGGGGGAAAGAAATACAGTAGAAGAAGAATGGGTAGCTCTGAGAGATGAAGTAGTGAAGGCAGCAGAGGATCAAGTAGGTAAAAAGACAAGGGCTAGTAGAAATCGTTGGGTAACAGAAAAAATATTGAATTTAAGTGATGAAAGGAGAAAATATAAAAATGCAGTAAATGAAGCAGTCAAAAAGGAATACAAACGTCTCAAAAATGAGATTGACAGGAAGTGCAAAATGGCTAAACAGGGATGGCTAGAGGACAAATGTAAGGATGTAGAGGCTTTTCTCACTAGGGGTAAGATAGATACTGCCTACAGGAAAATTAAATAGACCTTTGGAGATAAGAGAACCACTTGAATGAATATCAAGAGCGCAGATGGAAACCCAGTTCTAAGCAAAGAAGGGAAGGCAGAAAGGTGGAAGGAGTATGTAGAGGGTCTATACAAGGGCGATGTACTTGAGGACAATATTATGGAAATGGAAGAGGATGTAGATGAAGACGAAATGGGAGATACAATACTGCGTGAAGAGTTTGACAGAGCACTGAAAGACCTGAGTCGAAACAAGGCCCCGGGAGTAGACAACATTCTATTAGAACTACTGACGGCCTTGGGAGAGCCAGTCCTGACAAAACTCTACCATCTGGTGAGCAAATGTATAAGACAGGCGAAATACCCTCGGACTTCAAGAAGAGTATAATAATTCCAATCCCAAAGAAGGCAGGTATTGACAGATGTGAAAATTAACGAACTATCAGTTTAATAACTCACAGCTGCAAAATACTAACGCAAATTCTTTACAGACGAATGGATAAACTGGTAGAAGCCGACCTCGGGGAAGATCAGTTTGGATTCCGTAGAAATGTTGAAACACGTGAGGCAATACTGACATTACGCCTTATCTTAGAAGAAAGATTAAGGAATGGCAAACCTACATTTCTAGCATTTGTAGACTTACAGAAAGCTTTTGACAATGTTGACTGGAATACTCTCTTTCAAATTCTAAAGGTGGCTGGGATAAAATACAGGGAGCGAAAGGCTATTCACAATTTGTACAGAAATCAGATGGCAGTTATGAGTCGAGGGACATGAAAGGGAAGCAGCGGTTGGGAAGGGAGTAAGACAGGGTTGTAGCCTCTCCCCGATGTTATTCAATCTGTATATTGAGCAAGCAGTAAAGGAAACAAAAGAAAAATTCGGAGTAGGTATTAAAGTCCATCGAGAAGAAATAAAAACATTGTAATTCTGTCAGAGACAGCAAAGGACTTGGAAGAGCAGTTGAACAGAATGGACAGTGTCTTGAAAGGAGGATATAAGATGAACATCAACAAAAGCAAAACGAGGATAATGGAATGTAGTCAAATTAAGTCGGGTGATGCTGAGGGAATTAGATACTTAAAGTAGTAAAGGAGTTTTGCTATTTGGGGAGCAAAATAACTGATAATGGTCGAAATAGAGAGGATATAAAATGTAGACTGGCAATGGCAAGGATAGCGTTTCTGAAGAAGAGGAATTTGTTAACATCGAGTATAAATTTAGGTGTCAGGAAGTCGTTTCTGAAAGTATTTGTATGGAGTGTAGCCATGTATGGAAATGAAACATGGACAATAAATATTTTGGACAAGAAGAGAATAGAAGCTTTCGAAATGTGGTGCTACAGAAGAATGCTGAAGATTAGATGGGTAGATCACAGAACTAATGAGGAGGTATTGAATAGAATAGGGGAGAAGAGGAGTTTGTGGCACAACTTGACAAGAAGAAGGGACCGATTGGTAGGGCATGTTCTGAGGCATCAAGGGATCACAAATTGAGCATTGGAGGGCAGCATGGAGGGTAAAAATCGTAGAGGGAGACCAAGAGATGAATACACTAAGCAGATTCAGAAGGATGTAGGTTGCAGTAAGTACTGGGAGATGAAGAAGCTTGCACAGGATAGAGTCACATGGAGAGCTGCATCAAACCAGTCTCAGGACTGAAGACCACAACAACAACAAAGGTCCAACTGAGAATTTCCTTTTCTAATAAGTTAGGCAAATTTTCTTTATAATAATACAATTTGACTTTTATTCTATGGTGTACATAAAAAAAAAAAAAAAAAAATTGACATGTTCCACATTCAAGAGGATCTCCTCAGCACGGATCTATGGAACGAAATCTAATCTAATCTAATCTAATCTACTGGAAGAAATCCTGTGTCTGGAGTGCTTATTCCAAACTTAAGAACTCTGTAGAGTCTTCCCTTGCTGGTAGCCCATCTTCGAGTAAATGGCTACTGATGGTTGTAGATAATGCCCTGGTTACAACATTGGTCATAAATATTCCCCTTAACTGTCAGAAATGTCTGCTCATCTAGTGTTGCAGTCTGGGTGCAAACGTGTGTGTGTCATTCAGCACTGACTATCAGATTATGTGGGACAGTCCTTCTGCACACCTTTCACTTTTTCAAATTTTCATGCTATTTACACAGGACCATAGTTTAGTTCCTCCATGATATGAGACATCACGTGATGATGCTCTTTAAACAAATTACCTACGTCTATGATGTTATCATTGGTCAAATCTTTTGTTAGGCAACAATTGTGATCATCATCGTCCACTGCCGTCTGGACTGCACAGAAACATTTGTGCTGCTCAAGAATAGTTTCAGTTGTATGTCTGCTCTCTCTCTCTCTCTCTCTCTCTCTCTCTCTCTCTCTCTCTCTCTCTCTCTCTCTGTCTCTCTCTCTCTCTCTCACACACACACACACACTTATTTCATAGGTCCACACATCTTGACAACAATAGACTGCCTCCCAGCATGTTTATTCCAAAGGGTTCAAATTACTGTACACAGTTTAAGAGTCATGTAATACAGAGGGCTGATGGGAGGGGTATAGAAATATCAGTCCAGGAACTCATGGAACATGTTGTCTTATGTGCAGGTGAGGCATAGGATGGGAACTCTCGCCTTACTTTCGTTGACTGTCATTCATTTCCCCAGTTAATTTACAGTGGTTAGTGTGTTGCCTTATACAACTCTGAAGGCATTAAACTAGGTGAGAACTAATCAGGGGAATGATTCTTTCCTGAACCATTCACATTTTCTTAGTCCTTCATATCAACTCAGGTGACCACTGATATAGTTCCCTCAAGAGTGCAGTCAGTTCCTCCTCTGCTTTGTGAACAGGTTGAACCTAAAAAAAAAAGAAAACTAATAATACTGTGTTATTAATGTTAATGCTAATCATGTATACATTTCCTGTAAATTAACTGTTTCCACATCACGTTAATAAAAGAATCATTCAAATGATTTATGGAACATGTAACCAACTAACTAACTAACCAGGCATTGGCGTTTACATATAACGTGGATTGTAACATTGTATGTGCATAAACAGAGATGAAACGGAATACTGACAATATTTAGTTTTTCTTCTCTATTTTGTTTCAGTAAATAGTTTGTGGGGACAGGTTGATCTGTAGCATAGTCTGAGATCAGAGTTAGTTTGGAAGCTGACAATTTGGTTATGAATTGGTAAAGCCAAAAAATGTAAATACACAAGCTTAGTTGTGCTCAGTCCAATTTTAATGAATTGTTATGTCTATCAAATTGGTATTTTCATGGGTGAAAGCAGCTGAGTGTTAATAGCAGATTTAATATTTCTTTTGTCGGGAAGTTCCTCTCTACTTTTTCTTCCATTCTCAGCTACAGAATGGGTATTTAAATTCTATTTTAGCTGCTTGTTTTTCCATATTTTTGTTGTCTAAATTGTACCAAGGAAGTAGAAGTATATTTGAAACCAATTTATCCAACAGCTTGAGACAGAACATTCTCTCTGTGAGATTCAACATTTAAGTTTGTGTGTTTGGGAGACAATTTACCTCAAATACTCTTTCTATCCACATTGCAGTTGCATATTGGTATAATGTGCTATGTTTCTGCTTTCAGTGTACCCAGATGTTGGTAGCAATTAAGGAAGAGCCGACAGATAATTACCTGGAAGGTTGGGAGGTGAGTGATAAACTTAGCCTTATTTGTGAAATAGAAGTGAGAGAGCCTTTCAAGAGAAGAATTTGAGTGGAGAGTGAGAGGGATGGAGGGTAAGGGGGGAGGGGTGCTGCGGCATGGAGACTGGTGCACATCTAGTTTGAGGGGACTGCAGGTTCAAACGATGTGTTGTAAGGACAGTTACCATGTATGTACTTCAGAGAAGCTAGTGCTGCAGAAGGGGTACTGGAAGGTCCAAATCATTTTGATTCCTTATTCCTCCACTCCCAATCCATTCCGCCACAATGCCATTTACAACATGCAACTCCCCATGCTCCACTGTGAGGTCATCAGTACCACATTCCTAGCCCATTCCACTCCACTGCTGCCTCTCCCTCCCAGGTGTCAGCCACCCCTCCCTCCACCCCTCCTTCCCATTTCCTACATCCTTTTCTCACCCCCTCCACCTGTCAGAACCCCCAACCCAGCCGAGCTGCAGCACCTGTACAAGGTAGGTGGCTAGGACAATATAACTGTGTATGTGTGTGTGTGCGTGTGTGTGCGTGTGTGTGTGTGTGTGTGTGTGACGAGTTGTTACCTTCACTCCTTTCAGTATACAGCAAAATATCAGTTATTAGCCTTAATCAGACCCAAGACTGCACAGTTAACCAAGAAACAATGCACATTAAAACACGACTTCCAGGACAGAGGCAGGTAGGTAGGAAACCACAGATCAAATCCACCTTGTGGATTAACAAGGGCCAGTGTGCCAGCCAGCCTGGATGTGGTTTTTAGGTAGTTTAACACATCCAACTAGGTAAATATCAGGATTGTACCCACATTTTGCCTCAGTTACATGCTACACATTTTGAAAGCATTCTCATACTTAAACATGAGGTTACTCTAGAGCCCAACAGAGGAGCTACATGAGTTCTGACCTGTGTGAGCGAGGTTTGTATCAGGAAGGAAATATTCAGCCATCAACTATCACTAACAATACCTAAACGAAAATAGTGTGCCAACCCTGTAGACACTCGAGACAAGGTGAAGAAGAAGAAGAAGTAGTCTGTATTTACAAGATATGTCACATTACAAAACTCGCTGTATTAGTTCCACGCTACTACCAGAAAATCACAGTTTATTTACAAAATGACACTTAAAAAGATACTTTATTTAATGTCACTGGCTTTCAGTTCACTTGTGGCAGTAACAGTCAACCTCTTTCTGTTCCTGTGTTTCATTCAATTTATTCCTGACGACAGTTCTGTTTCCCAGAGGGTCAAAACATCAGTATAATCAAGACATATTTTGTTCTGCACACTCTAATAACAGATCAAAGTATTTCAGTGCCACAGTGTCCATAATAACGGCTACTTCGATCACCTCGTTTTCACTCTCCTCATTTACCAAATGCCTTATGTTAACTATATACATGTCACTTAGCTGTACACGTCATTATTTAACCATTCACAGATGTTTTTGTCCCCCAGTTCTTTACAAATTTGTAGTTTTTTTGTTTTATCTCTTCTGGCCTCAGTTCCACCTCCTCCTCTTCCCCCTTACACCCCTCTTTCCTTTGGGTTTACGCGGTAAGAGCAACGTTGAAATGTTTGTTTCTTCAATTCATTCCACATATTCCTTCCAGTTTTGTTTATGTTCTTCTATTTTGACTTTTACTGTAAAAAAATTCACTTCTTGTCTAATGTCCAACTTATGCAACATTTGACAGCTCATAAAAATTTCATTCTAGCTGCCTAAACAAGGCTAACATCTTTCCTTGCTAATTTGTATCTTGAACAAAATATTCATTCTCTGTTTAATAGAATATTCAGACTTCAGTTTGTATTTTTTTATGTAAAAAGAAAGAAAGAAGGAAAGATAGAAAGAAGTCAAACTGTGCACAGGCAATGCACACATTAGATAATCCACACCTGGATAACTGATAACTTGCGCCGCATACAACATTTTATCAGTCTTCTGGTAGAAAATTTGTAATTGGTGTCATTATTGCATAAACTTTCTTCACAGTAAAATTTAAATGTCTAGGATTTTTTAGGTTTTGTTTGTCACATTTTTGCTTTATCACTCTAAATGATTTGATTTATTTGTTACACATAAGGTATCTTTTTAAGTGTCTATTGTGTTTGTTTACTTTGAATTCATCTTAAAAGCTGAAGATGACTGATAGTGATGTTACATTATCATGACTCTCTGTGTTGTTGTTGTTGTTGTTGTGGTCTTCAGTCCTGAGACTGGTTTGATGCAGCTCTCCATGCTACTCTATCCTGTGCAAGCTTCTTCATCTCCCAGTACCTACTGCAACCTACATCCTTCTGAATCTGCTTAGTGTATTCATCTCTTGGTCTCACTCTACGATTTTTACCCTCCACGCTGCCCTCCAATGCTAAATTTGTGATCCCTTGATGCCTCAAAACATGTCCTACCAACCGATCCCTTCTTCTAGTCAAGTTGTGCCACAAACTTCTCTTCTCCCCAATCCTATTCAATACCTCCTCATTAGTTACGTGATCTACCCACCTTATCTTCAGCATTCTTCTGTAGCACCACATTTCGAAAGCTTCTATTCTCTTCTTGTCCAAACTAGTTATCGTCCATGTTTCACTTCCATACATGGCTACACTCCATACAAATACTTTCAGAAACGACTTCCTGACACCTAAATCTATACTCGATGTTAACAAATTTCTCTTCTTGAGAAACGCTTTCCTTGCCATTGCCAGTCTACATTTTATATCCTCTCTACTTCGACCATCATCGGTTATTTTACTCCCTAAATAGCAAAACTCCTTTACTACTTTAAGTGTCTCATTTCCTAATCTAATTCCCTCAGCATCACCCGATTTAATTTGACTACATTCCATTATCGTTGTTTTGCTTTTGTTGATGTTCATCTTATATCCTCCTTTCAAGACACTGTCCATTCCGTTCAACTGCTCTTCCAAGTCCTTTGCTGTCTCTGACAGAATTACAATGTCATCGGCGAACCTCAAAGTTTTTACTTCTTCTCCATGAATTTTAATACCTACTCCGAATTTTTCTTTTGTTTCCTTTACTGCTTGTTCAATATACAGATTGAATAACATCGGGGAGAGGCTACAACCCTGTCTCACTCCTTTCCCAACCACTGCTTCCCTTTCATGCCCCTCGACTCTTATAACTGCCATCTGGTTTCTGTACAAATTGTAAATAGCCTTTTGCTCCCTGTATTTTACCCCTGCCACCTTCAGAATTCAAAAGAGAGTATTCCAGTCAACATTGTCAAAAAGCTTTCTCTAAGTCTACAAATGCTAGAAACGTAGGTTTGCCTTTTCTTAATCTTTCTTCCAAGATAAGTCGTAAGGTCAGTATTGCCTCACGTGTTCCAACATTTCTACGGAATCCAAACTGATCTTCCCCGAGGTCGGCTTCTACCAGTTTTTCCATTCGTCTGTAAAGAATTCGCGTTAGTATTTTGCAGCTGTGACTTATTCAACTGATAGTTCGGTAATTTTCACATCTGTCAACACCTGCTTTCTTTGGGATTGGAATTATTATATTCTTCTTGAAGTCTGAGGGTATTTCGCCTGTCTCATACATCGTGCTCACCAGATGGTAGAGTTTTGTCATGACTGGCTCTCCCGAGGCCATCAGTAGTTCTAATGGAATGTTGTCTACTCCCGGGGCCTTGTTTCGACTCAGGTCTTTCAGTGCTCTGTCAAACTCTTCACGCAGTATCTTATCTCCCATTTCGTCTTCATCTACATCCTCTTCCATTTCCATAATATTGTCCTCAAGTACATCTCCCTTGTATAAACCCTCTATATACTCCTTCCACCTTTCTGCCTTCCCTTCTTTGCTTAGAACTGGGTTGCCATCTGAGCTCTTGATATTCATACAAGTGGTTCTCTTCTCTCCAAAGGTCTCTTTAATTTTCCTGTAGGCAGTATCTATCTTACCCCTAGTGAGACAAGCCTCTACATCCTTACATTTGTCCTCTAGCCATCCCTGCTTAGCCATTTTGCACTTCCTGTCAATCTCATTTTTGAGACGTTTGTATTCCTTTTTGACTGCTTCATTTACTGCATTTTTATATTTTCTCCTTTCATCAATTAAATTCAATATTTCTTCTGTTACCCAAGGATTTCTATTAGCCCTCGTCTTTTTACCTACTTGATCGTCTGCTGCCTTCACCACTTCATCCCTCAGAGCTACCCATTCTTCTTCTACTGTATTTCTTTCCCCCATTCCTCTTAATTGTTCCCTTATGCTCTCCCTGAAACTCTCTACAACCTCTGGTTCTTTCAGTTTATCCAGGTCCCATCTCCTTAAATTCCCACCTTTTTGCAGTTTCTTCAGTTTCAATCGGCAGTTCATAACCAATAGATTGTGATCAGAATCCACATCTGCCCCAGGAAATGTCTTACAATTTAAAACCTGGTTCCTAAATCTCTGTCTTACCATTATATAATCTATCTGAAACCTGTCAGTATCTCCAGGGTTCTTCCATGTATACAACCTCCTTTCATGATTCTTGAACCAAGTGTTAGCTATGATTAAGTTATGCTCTGTGCAAAATTCTACAAGGCGGCTTCCTCTTTCATTCCTTCCCCCCAATCCATATTCACCTACTATGTTTCCTTCTCTCCCTTTTCCTACTGACGAATTCCAGTCACCCATGACTATTAAATTTTCATCTCCCTTCACTACCTGAATAATTTCTTTTATCTCGTCATACATTTCATCTATTTCTTCATCATCTGCAGAGCTAGTTGGCATATAAACTTGTACTACTGTAGTAGGCATGGGCTTTGTGTCTATCTTGGCCACAATAATGCGTTCACTATGCTGTTTGTAGTAGCTAACCTGCACTCCTATATTTTTATTCATTATTAAACCTACTCCTGCATTACCCCTATTTGATTTTGTATTTATAACCCTGTAATCACCTGACCAAAAGTCTTGTTCCTCCTGCCACCGAACTTCACTAATTCCCACTATATCTAACTTTAACCTATCCATTTCCCTTTTCAAATTTTCTAACCTACCTGCCCGATTAAGTGAACTGACATTCCACACTCCGATCCGTAGAACGCCAGTTTTCTTTCTTCTGATAACGACGTCCTCTTGAGTAGTCCCCGCCCGGAGATCCGAATGGGGGACTATTTTACCTCCAGAATATTTTACCCAAGAGGACACCATCATCATTTAATCATACAGTAGAGCTGCATGTCCTCGGGAAAAATTACGGCTGTAGTTTCCCCTTGCTTTCAGCCGTTCGCAGTACCAGCACAGCAAGGCCGTTTTGGTTAATGTTACAAGGCCAGATCAGTCAATCATCCAGACTGTTGCCCCTGCAACTACTGAAAAGGCTGCTGCCCCTCTTCAGGAACCACATGTTTGTCTGGCCTCTCAACAGATACCCCTCCGTTGCGGTTGCACCTACGGTACGGCCATCTGTATTGCTGAGGCACGCAAGCCTCCCCACCAACGGCAAGGTCCATGGTTCATAGGGGGGGGGGGACTCTCTGTATGCTTTGATTATTATGGAGTCATTCCACACTACAGTCCTCAAAATATTCTCTTTAAATAATAAACATGAACAGAAACATGTCAGACAGCAACACAATTATGCTGAAGCATTTTTTTAGTGTTGACAAACATGAAACAGCATCAGTCCCAATATGTGCATGCTTGCCACTTCATTGAGGATCAGAGTGTAATAACACTGTCCACGTTTACGTTGCACTTCACTTGGCGTAGACCGGGACTGTGCCCTAGGCATGCTCGATGTTAACTGACTGGGCACGGCCCATGCTGCCTGGGTTGTTGTTGTTGTTGTTGTTGCGCCGGCAGAGGTCGCGTCCGAATTGTCGCGTGCCCTCTGGTGGACGGGACTCTACTTGCGGCAACTACCGTCCGTGACGCGCCGTGCTGATGTGCGCCTCCCGCAATCTTTCTGGTGGCTACTGCACTCCTCCTCCTTCAGGGGGTGAAGCCACTGTGATACACTGCGTCGGAAGGTGGAGCGTCGGGCAGGAGCGATGACCTCCACATCCATTGGAAGGCCGGAGTCGAGGGGATCTGCCAATCCTCGAGCCGGAACCTTCGAATACGGCTGGAAGTGACGCACACGAAGAGGCCCCCGTCGTCCCATCACCGGAGCCCGGGACAGAACGGGCGACAAGCTGTCGAACTCTGGATCCTGTGCCACCTCGGGAGGGGCAAGACCCAGTGGCGGGGTCGATGGGGAAGGGATGACCACAGGTGAACCAGCCTCCTGAGAAACCGGGCCTGCGAGGGGGGCCAGCTCTCGCTGGGGCATCTCGAACGATGGTGATGCCGGTGCTGGAGCTACTGGAGGCTGCCAAGGCTGAGAACCATCGCAGTGCGGCAGAGTCAGAGCGGGGAGAGGTGGTAACGTCCCCTAAGAAACCAACACGGGTGCCGGCAATGGGGAAGCCGGTGTCCGAGAGGTCGGAGGGTGGGTGCCCAAACGTGGATGTAGCTGATTTTGGTGACGACGTACCACCCGGTCCCCTGCCTGCAAGGTATAGAGCCGGCGGCCATTTCGGCGCAGGATCACCGCCGGTATCCAACATGGATTGTGACCAAACCCACGTGCCCAGACCGACATACCCAGTGGAAAGCCAGGTACTCCGTTTTGCGAACTGGCGAGGACCAGGCCGGAGGAGGTGCAGCAGAGTCCTAGTTTGGCGCCCACGGAGGAGCTCTGCGGGGCTGCGTTCGCCCATTGGTGTGGTCCGGTATGCCATCAGGAAAAACGTCAATGCCTCTTCCGCAGGAAATTCGTGCACATACTTTTTCATCTGCATCTTAAATGTGCGCACCATGCGCTCGGCTTCCCCATTCAATTGTGGATGGAAGGGGGGAGAGCAAACGTGCCGAATACCGAAGCGCCTACAAAAATCCTGGAAGGTCTGCGAAATAAATAGCGGTCCATTGTCCGAGACCAGGGTGATTGGCAGACCTTCCACAGAAAAGATTTTTGCTAGTGCCTGGATTGCAACTTCTGAAGTGGTTGAGGAGCAGCGAACCGCATATGAGAATCGGGAATAAGCATCAATGACAATGAGCCAAAAGCCAAAAGCCATTGAGAAACGGGCCCGCAAAATCGATGTGAACACGTTCCCATGCTTGGGTTGCCGGCGGCCAGGAAGAGAACGCTGCCCTGGGAGATGCCTGTTGGCTCGCACACTGGGAACAGGCGGCCACCAAGTGCTCAATTTCTCTGTCAATACCGGGCCAGTACACATGTCTGCGAGCCAGGGTTTTAGTACGGGAAACACCCCAGTGCCCCGCATGTAATAACGTGAGGACCTCCCTTCGTAAACTTGCAGGAACAACCACGCGAGGAGCTGTATCATCGGTAGCCAGAAGGAGAACTCCCTCCAAGACCGAGAGGCGGTCTCGTAGAATAAAATAATTACGAAGAGGGTCCGAGACCCGGCCGGGAGGGCGGGATAACCACCCCTGCTGAATGAGGTGAACTACTTGCTGGAGAACCGGGTCAGCTGCCGTTTCCTTGGCGACTCTAGAACTGGTGATCGGGAAGCCATCAACCGCTTGGCGGGACGCCACATCCAAATGAAAACACATAATCTCTTCTCAATCGAACTTAGGATCCGGGCCCACAGGAAGACGGGAAAGAGCGTCGGCATTGGCATGCTGTCCGGTAGGGCGAAAATGAATGTCATAATGGTACTTAGAGAGGAACAAGGCCCAGCGCTGTAATCTGTGGGCCACCCTATCCGGAATCTGAGAGGCGGGGCCAAATAACGATGTTAACAGCTTATGGTCAGTGATTAACTGAAACTTCGTGCCATACAAGAAAGGGTGAAACTTGGTAACAGTGTAGACAATGGCCAAAGCCTCTTTTTCCACCTGGGAGTAATGGGCCTGCGTGGGACTAAGAGTGTTCGCAAACGCCAGTGGTTGCTCGGAACCATCTGCGTTGCGATGTGCCAGGACTGCCCCCACCCCATACTGCGAAGCATCTGTAGCCAGGACCAATGGCTTATGGGGGTCAAAAGTAGCCAAACAAGGCGCTGACGTGACGAGGCCCTTCAACGAGTTGAACGCTCGCTCGCATGCAGGCGACCAATCAAAAGGAACACCCTTGCGCAGAAGGCAGTACAGGGGGCGGGCTATGGTGGAAGCCCTGGGAATGAACCGGTGGTAATAGGCTATTTTGCCTAAAAAAGCTTGTAACTCTTTCAGCGAAGCGGGCCGAGGAAGGTCGACGATACCTTGGACCAAACTTCCTAGTGGCTGGACGCCGTGCTGAGAGATGGTGTAGCCCACATACTCGATGGACGGTTGGAAGAAGTTTGACTTATGCAGGTTGCAACGCAAGCCCACAGACCTGAATTTGAGAAAGAGGGTGCGAAGGTTGTGCAAGTGTTCCTTCGTGCTGCAGCCTGTGACAATTATGTCATCCAGGTAATTAATACAATGAGGGATTGTCGACGTGACATGCTCAAGATAACGCTGGAATATCGCCGGGGCACTGAATATTTCGAAGGCCAACCGCTGATATTGGTAAAGGCCAAACGGGGTGTTGACGACCGCCAGCCGTTTGGAGTCCTCATCAAGTGGTATCTGATGATAAGCCTCCGAAAGATTGATTTTCGAAAAATATTGGCCTCCCGCCACGGCGGAGAACAATTCATCAGCACGAGGCAAAGGATAGGTGTCCACCACCAATTGGGAATTAATGGTGGCCTTGAAATCGCCACAAAGACGTAATTTTTCCGAGGGCTTCCTTACAATAACGAGGGGCGAAGCCCACTCACTGGAAGAAATGGGGAGAACGACCCCTAGGGCTGTCAGCCGGTCTAGCTCTTCCTTTACCTGAGGGCGGAGAGCCAAGGGGATCTGCCTCGCGCGTAGAAAACGCGGGCGAGCCGACACCTTCAACGTTAAGTGAGCTTCAAAATCTGAAGAAACACGCCCCAGGCCCTCCTCAAAGATATCTGGAAAGTCTGAGATCAAAGATTCCTATGATTGATAGGGAACGTCTTCGGAGACCAACTGTATGGTGTCAGCGATAGAAAAACCGAAAGCTTGAAAGGCATCCAGGCCAAAAATGTTAGCGGAGCTCGCGTCACTGACAACAATAAAAGTAATAGGCCGAGTGACTGATTTGTAAGTCACGCCAGCAGTGAATTGACCCAGTAGGGGAATGAACTGTTTACCATAACTGCGTAGACGCTGGTAAACTGGCGCCAACGGGGGCGATCCAAGGTCGGAATAAGTTTGTGCATTCAACAACGAAACTGCCGCGCCCGTATCTACTTGCAGTTGTAACCGGCGCGACAGAACCGACACCTCGATAAAGAGTTTGCGTTCCGATGTGTCGGGAGCCTGGCCCGATGAAACTTCCTGAATGTCCACGTCCATGTCCTCTGTACCTGCTTCCTTTGATTCTTTTGAGGCTGAGTGGCAAACTTTAGCGATGTGACCTTTTTTATTACATTTGCGACAAACGGCCCAACGCTGGGGGCACTCTGACCGATCGTGATGTATATAGCACGACGCACAGGATGGCAACAGGGGCCGGCAGCCAGAATTCTGTTTACGCGCCGTGCAGGAGCGGCCGTAATGGCCGGATTGTACCGCTCGCACGTCATCCACCCCGGACGCGGCCGCGCCGCCCTGAACCGCCGCGGCGCCGCACCACGCTTCCAGCTGTTGACCTGCGGCGTGAGAGACTTCCTACGATTGAGCAATGGACAGGACTTCCTCGAGGGAAGGGTCTTCTAACTGCAGGGCCCGTTGCCGGACCTCCCTATCAGGGGCCGAACGAACAATGACGTCGCGTACCATAACGTGGGCATACGACTCTCGCGACTGTTCCGTGACAAAATGACACTTGCGACTAAGACCGTGCAGGGTAGCGGCCCACGCCCGCTAAGACTAATGGGGCTGTTTCTCGAATTGATAGAACTCTACCCTAGCCGCCACAACATGCGTGCGGCAGCGATAATATGAAGACAGCAATGAACACAATGCGTCAAAAGACAAGGACGAGGGTTCCTGCAACGACGCTAGCTGCCACAAAACTTGATACAGCGAGGGAGATATCCCAGACAAGAAGAGAGCACGACATACCTCCGCATCGGCAACATGAAACGCCTGGAAATGTTGCTGAAGGCGATGTTCGTATGCGTCCCAATCCTCCGCCGTCTTGTCATACGGGGGAAAGGGAGGAGGAAACGGCGCTGGAGCAGACTGCGTGGAGAGCAATGCCGGAAGCACTTGTTTCATGGTGGCCATGAGCTCTGTCTGCTGCTCAACCAAAACCCGCACTAAATCCTCCATGCCGTGGAGAAGCTGCGGAACCGGAACGACGACGCAACACGCGAAAGAACGACCCTACTCGTCGCCAATTGTGTAGTAACACTGTTCACGTTTACGTCGCACTTCACTTGGTGTAGACTGGGACTGTGCCCTAGGCATGCTCGATGTTAACTGACTGGGCACGGCCCTTGCTGCCTGAGTTGTTGTTGTTGTTGTTGTTGTTGTTGTTGTTGTTGTTACGCCGGCAGAGGTCGCATCCGAATTCTCGCGTGCCCTCTGGTGGACGGGACTCTACTTGCGGCAACTACCGTCCGTGATGCGCAGTGCTGATGTGCGCCTCCCGCGATCTTTCTGGTGGCTACTGCACAGAGCACCACAAAATAAATAAAGTCAGAGCATACTGGTTACAGAAACAGGGGTGCTGTTACTTGTTTTAACCGAATCACATGACACTGGCTAACGACAAAGGAGCTAAAACACAGTACGTTTCCCTAAAACTTTGCCATGATAGATCTGTAGTAAAGTTACTCAGCTCTATGTCTCGTTTGATTTTCTTTGTCAGTTCCAGTTAGTGTGGTAAAAAATAGTGATAGGAATTTTCGATAAAAAAGTTGACACAGCTGATATTTTAATTACAATCAATGTTCATTTATTTTAACAAACACTATGAAATGACAACCATCTTGCAGTTTTATTGTTCATTATTCTTAAAAAAGAAAGAAAGAAAGAGAGAAAAATAAGCCAATAATCACCCTGAGGCTAACATAGATGTAAGAGTGGCAATGTTAACACTGAGTGTTCATATTTACATTACCTAACTGAAACTTACTGCCTAGCAGCAACTCACAGTAAATTTTTGTAACTGTATGTGTAACAACAACTCACTTAATCACAACTGACTAACCGAGACTGTGACTATCTGCTCATGACTGTGACTGACTGACTGACTACCAGGGGCTAATTACCTGTGACTGACTGGTAGGCACTGCTCACCACCTTGTCCACTGTGTTCCTTTTTAGACTTGTGTAAATTTTCTACAAATTGTTTACATATATAGCAATTAAATTTTCAGTAATAACGTAGAAGACAGAAATTATCAACACTACCTACATACAGTAACAAAATTTAGTAGTTTTGTGTAATTATTGGCTAGGTGTTCTTTAAATGGCTTTGATACTTTATTTTACATTTGTGGGTGGGGTCTTAGGTCTTCAAATTTCTCCTATATTCTCTACTAATGCTCATCAAGATTATTCCAGAAAAAAAAAAATTGTATTTGAAATATTTCGCATACTAACATATTTTCTCATTAGACAAAAAAATCAAGGTTCTAAGAAAGTAATTCTTTATTTTTGGTCTAATAATATTTGGCAAACTACAAAATTCTGGAGGAGAGAGTCTGCTTTACAATGTGAAGGAAATTAGGGATTCAGAATGAGGTATGTAAATCCTGAAATATGCACTTCTTAGTAGGCTCAAAATTTTGTCAACATGTTTTACTGTATCTTAAATTTTGCATATTTCCTTAAATAAAATATTTTCTAAAGAATATTTGCATTTTGATAGATAGTTCACAGTTGATTGAAAACTCTTTTGAAAAATAAGTATCTCAAATGTACATCTTGTAAAAGAAATTTGGCACTTTGGAAGAAGAGGAAAAAAATAGAATTTTTGTGAGGAGTGATATCAGAGCAAGTGGAATTGTTCCATATGGAACAAAGTTAGTGTAGCTAGTGTAAGACAGAAACAGTTGAGGGTTATGTCTTGATTTTGCTCTCACCATCACTGTAAATGTTTAATGTGTTGTTTAGAGATAATTCAGAAATAAACATTGTACGATTTACAAATTCTAGGAACTGGAGCTTGTTCCTGTAAAAGAGGAAGTAAATCCAGAAATACCAATTCCTTTTAGAGAAATTGAGTCTGATATATCTGAAGATGGAGCACTGCTGAAGAAAAGTGTTGATGGCTATTTGGTTGTCAATGCAAAGGAGGTAAGAGTCGAATTAATGCTAGTATGTGATATTAGTCGTATGATGCACTTCCAGAGAGTTTTTGTTGATACCTCAAAAATTACAAGTTCCTTAGTCCCTGTAAACACCAGGCGTAGTTCCGCTTTATCACTCAAACAAAATATATGCATATAGAATTTCAGTCCAAAATCCTGGCTGACGTCAGGACTTCCTAGTCAGCACTTCCAATATATCACTCAGAGCACAAAGAGGTTTTCAGAAGTAATGTTAGCTCTGTGATACACTTGTATATGGACAGATGACATTGGCAGAAACTTTTTGCAAGGTATATTAAGACCCCAAGATGAGCAGCATTTTGTGCAATGATTGCGAGCTGACACTCAGTGTTAACAAAATTAGATATATACTGTGTTGTTTGGGCACATATAATGAAATTATTAAAATCACTTACATTTATATCTGTAGACATTACCACCCACAGCGTATTAAAACTGAATAGCCTCTTGACGGCTGCTGTGTGGGTAAGCATTAGTCTACAAATTTGAAAGTTTTATCATCAGTCAGTCAAAGGACCTGTTTTTCAAATCACTTACCTTCCCCCACCTCACTCCCCCCACTCCCACCACCAACCCTTGTTTCTGGCAGTGCTGTGGGTCAGTGAAAAACAATAACTTGCACAGGCATTGGGATTCCACACTCAACTGTAGTTACTCTGTAACAAGCTGAACGTTGTCAGTCAGATAATTATTTGTTGATGTGTGTGATTTTCAGCTTTATGTTGAGGAGGTCTATACATTTATCTTATTCTTATTAGAAGACACTAAAACAGAGATTTTATGCCTCATTGAAAGGATTGCTCTTAAATTTTCAATAGAGATGCAGTTTTGTGTTAAGGAAGGAACACATTTCTGACCCCTCATATCTCGATACAGTGTAATGATCTCAATTGGAAACAGTAAGAAATTGTTTTGCCACTGAAGACAGAAATATTGGTTCTTGTGTGCCGTGTACACTCTACTACACATTGCAGGATTGTTGGTAGAACATGGATGTAGTTATGGCATAGATTGAATGTGTTACTTTTGTAGTTTGTACCTAGCCAAGTTTTCAAAACTTCATATGTAGCTGGAAACTAGTAGCGCGCTAAGAATAGATGCACATGATTGATGCAGTTCCACCAGAAAGACATAAAATGTGCGACAGATGAGAACAGCAGTTCAACAATCACCACAACATTCTGCTCAACGACATGCTGTTGCATTGGAGATTTCAGACTGCAGTTTGAGAAGGATTCGGCAAGGTGATTTGAAGTTCCATCTGTTCAAAATAATGATTACTCAAGAATTACGCCCAGCAGACTACGCCAACCATAAAAATCTGTGTGAGCAAATGCTTGCTCAGATCCCTCTGAATGTAGCTTTCTTCAGTAGTAACGAGCCACATTTTCATCTTAGTGGGTGCGTGAATAAGCAAAACTTTCACTTTTGGGCTGAAAATAATCCCCAAATTATTCATGAAAGACCGCAACATTCTCCTAAAGTGACAGTGTGGTGTGCCATATCACAATTGGTATGGTAGGTCCTTACTTTATTGAGGAGGAAGGAGTGACCCTGACAGTGAATTCCACATGTTATGTTTCAGTGTTGCAAAATTTTCTGCAACCCAGAATGGACGAGATTGTTGAAGAACATGGACTGGGGGACTTGTAGTTCCAACAGGCTGGAGCTACGTACTGCTCACACAGCTCAAATTTCGCTTGATGTTTTGAGAGAAATGTTTCCGAGACACCTCGTCTTTTTGAGGGGTGATTTCGGGTGACCTGTGTGGTCACCAGATTTGAGCATTTGTGACTACTTTCTTTGGGGAAATCTGAAGGAAAAGGTTTTCATAAGCTGCCCTCATACCCTACCAGAGTTAAAAGAGTGAATTATTGACGAAGTTAATGCCATACCCTGCAATATGTGTCCAAGAGCTGCTCGAAACTTCAGGGACCGTCTACAACAATGTATTGATGCTAATGGCCGCCATCTTGAGGACATTATTTTCGAAACTAAATGAATGTAAAATGGTATATTGTACTAATTTAGAAAATAAAAACATTTTTTCCAGATTTACTTTTTATTGCTGCTTAAAACTGCTTATATTGGTGATGAAATCTTCTCAGGCTTCCATCCAGGTAGCTACATTGAAATTCCATGATATCTCAATGAGTGTCATTCTTATCACCTTCCGGTGAAGTGTCACGATTATGCAGGCGACCCAGACATACACCTCAGTGGTGTGAAGAACTCGGCCGAATTAGTGACCATACTGAAAGGGATGCAGCTGCAACCGGCTTGTGAATGTCAAAGTAACATCTCTTGACACACGAATACCACTTCAGATGCCTTGATACTCTTAGCAGATCATTTTGAGCTCCGAACATTGAAGCTATTTGTACAATTACTGACCACAACTATCAGTCACATGGCATATTTTGTACTCCGTAGCAATCCATCACATGTACACCAATGCAGTGGAGCCATAAGTAAGGAATACCTCATTTATTAGTATTTTATTATTATTTCAAGTTATGTAATTTGACGGTCTTTCTAAGATGGTATGCTTGTCCTAGAATTATGTACAGGGGTCTGCTGACTTTATGAGTTAAATTATTTTTGTTTTATTATTTAAAATAAATGATTTCTTTTGTTAAGATTCACAGTTTCGAAATGTATTCTAATAAATAATAATGTTTCATAATGATTTTTGTTTCATTTTGTTTTGGTTTTATTGACATTGCTTCAATTTACTGAGTTTGTCTGTTCCTATGAAAGACATTTTCAAGCCCTCAGTCACCTCTGCTACTATCAACTTCAGTATCATATTCCTGCTACCTTTGTGAATCATGCTCACTACAGTCAGTGGCTTCATCATCTTTGTCAGAACTGTCATCATCCCCATCTGAATTCTCTATTTCAGAATCAGAGTTCGTATTGGATCACTCACAAAGTTTGTCAGTTGTGACATTTTATCCAACCTGAACAAAGAAAAGATCTTTTGTACTTCACAGACTACTTGCCTACAGAACCAGACCCGACACAATAGCTAGATTAGTGAAGGTAGAAAAACTAAATAGGAGAAATTTAACTTGCATGATCAGGCGCGTGGTGTATTTTGTATACCAAATGTGATGCACTCAACTCACTTTTAAAATTCTCATAGATGTGCTGTTAGTATTCAAGAATGGACACAATCTGTCAGCACTGTAGCTGAAGCATTAATGAAAGAACATCTGTTTGCCCAGATCCAACAAAGAATCTAAAATCACAAAAATTAAAAGTTAATTTGCATTTGGCCTGCTTTATTCACCAGCACACCCACCAGAGGGATAAGTTATGAGCAATTAAACAGTGTATACACTTTTTGGACCACTGTGTATGTTGATTTTAAAAATTGAACAGCCTATATGTGACAGCAGTTTATAAATTTCTGGCTCCCTCCTCGTCTTGATTGGTGTTGCCGCCTGTGTGAATTCTAAAATTACCTCCAAAGGAAATTAACAAATCCAGGACAGCTGTTGTGAATGACAGTGGCATTGTATGCATGTGTCGTCATGAGATTTGTGTGGATGCTTGATATGTTTTAGCTTGAGATAATCTCTTTTATCTATTCATGAGTAAACAGATGAGGAGAAATGTATTTTACACAAAACTGCTGTGACTCACTCATAAGAGCGAAAAACAAGCTCAAGAGCATATTCCAAGTGCAACTAACATTAGTAAGCTTCAAAAAAAGTAGTTCATCATCTGAAAAGAAGGGGCATCCAGCTATAATGTTGTAAAATTTGTTTGGGAAAGACAAAACAACGCATTGTCACAACAAGTAGGAAGGAAACAAGCCAGTGGTATCTTGATAGTAGGAGAATTGTCTGCCAGTCAGAATGATTCAAACAATTTCTCACTTAGGTCAATCACTCATTGTTTTGGACAAGAACAGAAATAGATTTTTAATGAATAAGGAGTGAACATTAATCACTTTTTAAGTTTGAATAAATCAGAACAGCAGAAGATGTGAGGATGCTATGGCTGTGTGGAAGCAAATGAGAACTCCAGAAGTCTGGAAGAAAGAAATAACTGTGGTTATTTCCAAGAAGGGAAGTTGAAAGATTGTAGAGAGCTGTAGGATCATTACCCTTATGTTCCAATGTACAAGAACCCATGAGAACATGCTAGAGAGATGAATCTAGAGAACAGTGGAAGAGCAGCTGAGACAATGACAGTAGAAAGATACACAGTAGGCTCCATATTTGCAGTTAGGTAGCTGCAGGAACATCACTAAGAGTATGGGAGAGATCTTCTGGGGCCTTCCTGGATTTAGGTAATGTGTATGACATTGTACCCAAAAGCAAAGATTGCAAAGCACTGAGAAGGAAAGAAGCAGATTCTGCTGAGGATAGAAGAATTTTACCAGGGAATCATAAGTTTTGTGAGTGTGGGAAGCTATGGAACAGGATAGTTGGCATAGAGAAGCAGTCTGAAACAAGGAAGTGCACTATCTCTGTCACGTTTCATGGTGGTGAGGAAAAAAGTGGTTGGAGAAATTGGAGACTAGGTGACAGCAGTGTTATTTACTCATGGCTTCACAGTACATGGAACAATGAGGAGGAAGTAAAGAAGCAACTAGATGTTTGGGAAAGAGTTATACAATAATATTACCTAAAATTTAATAGAAAGAAATGTGAGCTTGTGATCACAACAAGAAAGAGGGTAAACCTCTAGTGAACATGACACTGTGGGGGAACAGCTGAAAATGGCAGAAGGTTTCAAGTACCTGGAGAGGATAATGTTTGAAAATGAAAGAATTTGCCAAGAGATAAGTGAATGAGTGATGCAAGGTGATAGCTTCATGACAAGAGTGAGAGGGATTGTATGTAAGGAGGTGAAATACCACATGTATTATATACTAAAAAAACAAGCCAAAAAGAGTTGTGCATGATAGAAATATGGATCATGAAAGGAAGGGTGTAAAGTATTGTACAAGCAAGTGCAAGGAAGCACAAAATTGTTGATACTTTAGTGCAGTCTGTTGATACATAACCTGCTGGTCTTCATCTTGGGACCTTCAGCTTAAATTTGTTTAATTTTTCTAACATTTTGCCAGCACAAGTGGCTGGCATAGTCCTTCTGTCCACCACCAGCAATGGAAAGCAAATCTCTGACAATGCCAGCAGCTTGTGCTGGCAAAATGTTGGAAAAATCTGTAAACAAATGCCAGCTGATGGTCCTAAGATGATAATCAACAGGTATTGTGTCAAGTGTTATGAAGCATTCTAGGAAAAAAATGGAAAAGATGATAGATGAGATGATTCAGGAGATAACACATAAGGACTCTCGACAAAAGAATATTGAGGAAATAAGATTAAAATGGTACGGGCATGGGAAGAGAATGGAAGATCCACAAGAGAGCAGGAGACCAAGGAAAAAGAAAAGGGGCAAGTGGCCAAAATGAGGAGAAGAGAGCATCTGATAGAGAGGAGAAGACAGGACCAGAGTGACTGAGAGGTAGTGGGTAGGCTGGAAAAGGCAGAGAGGCTCGTGTTCTAAACAGACCTTAACAGCAGTGGGAAACTGTACAAGATGATGGCATTTTAAGGTATACCATATGAAAACATGTGACTAACATTTGTTACAATAGTTAAAAATGGCTGGTGTTTAGACCTGCAAAGTTTTGAAGTAGCTGTGCTTCAAAGATTTATGGCTTCTTGAAGACTCTGGGGTATGCATGCTAACTTTTATCTCTCTAATTGTTGCAGGGTGGCGAGACGTGCCCATCAGTTAATGGTGCCAGAGTCTTAAATGGTGATTCTAACAGGTATTCTCTTAATTCGTATTTTACTAGATAAAACTAGTAAGGAACAAATAATTGGGGCCAGACTAGCTGTCTGCTTAGTGACAAAAAAACAACAAAGATTATAACCACATTAACAGGAAACTCTGGACCCTGCTACCCAGTGGCTTTGGTAAACTTTGAACACTCTGAAGTAACTGCAGTGGAAGTGTTTACGTCACTATGCATCTGTTTTCAAACAAATTTAGATCACAAATTATGATGCAGGACTCATTTCAGACAAGGCGAAATCATTAGAACACTCAAAAATAATCCTTCAACCTAATATTTCATCAGAAATCAAATAGGTAATGATTTAGAGCCGTAATGGATATTCTTGCAGAGAAAAATCATCGTGAGTGGGGTGGTGGTGAAGGATTTGCATTCAGATCACAATCAGTGAATTCGAATTGCAATTCTTGCCGTATGTTTCATTCTTTGGCAGGAGAATGAAAGGTGTCACAAAATTTGTGTAGTGTTACTTTAAATAACATATTTTTATTGTGAACAAGTAATTTTTATGACTTGTTTCATCTTGACTATATGCATTTCGTGTTTTCTGTCACAGAATGCATGAACATTTTTTACCGAATGTGACAGATAAAAAGTGAGTAAGAGAAAGGAGAAGAAGCAAGTATACCAGCAATAACTGCATTACACTGAGAATCAAAAACGTGTTGTTAAAGTTGGTAGGCTTGTACACTGATCCCCATTTTTCCATGTTCACAATAAAATTTATTTTGTTAAAAATAACAGTATGTAATGTTCATGACACCTTTCATTCTTATGCAGACTTAGGCATGTTACTTCAGAGGAACACAGCAATGGCCTTGCAACAAAATTCTTTTTATGTATGTCTTAGCTTTGGATGACAGATAGCATCATGACATGTTTTGAGGCCTTAGCAATTCATCAACAGATGATATGAACACATTACACTGTAACTCTCCAAATGAATAGGCACAAGAAGCACTCATAAATTAACCACCAACTATCTACTTAATATAGATAAATTTTTATATAAAATCTGTCTAATGTGTTGACATTACTTCTCCACATAGTTGCCACCCAAACTCAAACATGTGTCATAGCACAACACTATCTTTTTTAGCCCTTCATCAAAGAGTGGTGTCACATGTTGCTCGAGCCAGTTGTTGACAGAATCCATGAGCTCATCATCAGTCATAAAGTGCTCAGTAGCTAGCCAGACCTTCATCTTGGGGAAGAGATGAAAAATTACTTGTTGCCAAGTGTGAACTATAGGGCGGGTGTTGAAAAATCTCCAGGCTGAAAAGTCTTTTTAAATCTTTGTGCTGAAATGTTTGCGTTTTTGCTTTGGTCAATTTGCAATATTGTGTCACATGTAACCATAAAGAAGAATGAGTCCTGAATGATTCCATCGGTAACCATCCAGTGCCACTTGTTTTGGACTGACATTCAGAGTTTTCTAAGAGTCTCACAATAAATCTATGAGCTCTCAATGTTTCCACACATTACTCTTATTAAATCCAAAATTGCTTTGCAATCCCAAAATATGTAGCAGTCATTATGCATTTCAACACTATCTACTGGAATCTTTTTATCTCAATTTTAGAGTTCATACACTGCACCATGTCTCCTCTCCCGTTGCAGTTCTGCCCAGAAATTGCTGCCACCTGCACGGTAGTGTTGAAGGACTGTCAAGTTCAAACTCATTCTTTCAGTTTTGTGAAAATTGGTTAGGCATTTTAATGCCCACTGTGCACAAAATTTATGTTAATCAAACCTCTGTGTGATAGTGTTAGAGAGGGTTGTCCTTGAAATCTGAAGCACATATTCAGAAATACTGAACCGACATCTCAGACGAACAGTTTTATTAAAATATTGTGCAAGATCATCAGCCACGTTGAGTTAGCTCCTGAACCACTTTCATCATGCACATCTGTGTGACCAATCTTGAAATTCCTGCACCACTCCCGTACAACACCATGGCTTTTAACCCCGTTGCCAAACACGCAACATGCTCGATGCTGAATCTCAGGACGGACAACCATTGCAAATTGCAGAAGACACAGTGACACTGCCGCTTTTGCCACTTGTTGCTTATGTGCTGATGGACATAATAGAGAGTTGAAACACACACCGTGGCCACCAAGGCCTCCCTCTTCCAACTGTGAAAGTGCAATGAAGCTGCTAGTGTGTGTATGTTTTTAATAGTCTGCATGAGGGTAATTTATGAAGAGTACTCCTATTTGCACACATTGTGACCATTCCTATGCACTTTTCAGTTGACATGTTATTGTGTAACCTAATCAAATGATATTATTTGTCTGACCCAAAGCTGAGAAATACATTTAAGCAGCCAGAAGACATGATCAGATGTCAATGTAATTTCGTAAACGTACACACTATGAGTGGCTATGGGAACAGTTAAAGTTGCAGTGATCTGTGAGAGGTGGAGTGGCCACTGCCACCAGAGTGCGTTATTGTTATTACGAGGGTGGTTTGAAAAGTTCTCGGAATCACCACGAGGGGTCAGTACTAGGGCAACGTGTTGTTCACGTGATATTCATTGGACTGTTGCCTGTAAACACCTGCCACATCAGTGCTCTTGGAAGAGAGTTGTGGCAGTGGTGTGGCTCAGTTGTTGTTTCCATGTAGTGATTTGCAAAAATGGCAAAAGCTGAGATTGGAGCAGTTAAGTACTTCATAAAGAAAGGTATGAAAACGAAGGACAGTCATGCCAATTTCCAGAATACACTGGGGGACTCAGCTCCTTCACATTCAGCTGTTGCCAAGTGGACAGATGAATTTAAATTTGGTCAAGAGAGCTTAGGTGCGGTCAGCGCAATGGTCGGCCAAGACGTGTCACTACTCCAGAAATCATTGCAAAAGTGCAGAAAATGGTTATGGAGGATCTCCAATTGAAATTGTGTGAAATTGTTCACACTTGCCAGGTGTCATGTGAAAGGGTATATCACATTTTAACTGAAGAATTAGAAATGAAAAAAAGTATCTGCAAGATGGGTGCCGTGACTCTCAATGCTGGATCAAAAACATGTGCCATCGCCGTGGCAAAATTACACGAACCAAGGTATGAATTGTTGCCACACCCACCTTATTCACCTGATAGGGCTCCATCGACTTCCATCTCTTCCCAAAACTGAAAATTTTTCTCGGTGGATGAAGATTCACTTCAAACGAAGAATTGATAGCTGGAGTTGACAACTACTTTGCAGGCCTGGAGGAAACTCATTTTTTTTTTAGATGGGATCAAAGCACTGGAACATCGTTGGACCAAGCTCATTAATGTACAAGGAGACTACATTGAAAAATTAAAAAAGTTTCAGTGATGTAAGTACTTTTTTTCTATTCATTTCCGAGACCTTTTCAAACCACATTCGGACAAGCCCTGGTGAGATGTATAAGGGTTGTGAACAGTATTAGTTGTTAAACGATCACTGTGAAGGACACAGAGATGCTGCATAATTGTGTAAGATGGTGGCATCAGCAGCCAACAGAGTTTGATAGAGCCCTCTTAGTCGGGCTTGATTTGGCCAACTCATTGAATCGTGCAATATGCAGATTTGTGAGGCATTCAGATGTGACAGTCCCCCGATGTTGAACTGTATATACAAAAGCGAGGGGCATAGTCCTCGTATAGGTTCCAGTCAACCACATCTGTCCACCATAAGTGAAGTTCACCACATTGTGCACCTAGCACATTTTATAACCTCTTCACATCTGCCCCAGTCATCAGAGAACAAGTAATGGAGCCCCACAACATTCTGTGTCATCCCATAGAATTTGTTGAAAACTAGCAGCAACTACACTAGGGAATTACTGGCCCACATGTAGCCTACCGGTAATCGGTGAACCACGGTTCACACTGCCTCGTTGCCGAGTACGGTGGCTATCCGGGAAAGGTCTCAATCTTACAGTGTTTCGAATAGGCACAGCAGTGTTCTCCTGACAGCTAGACGTGGCCAGCTATCAGGTATGACATAACTGTTCATGGCTGGTAGTTATTAAGGGAACTCTGACTGCACAATAGTACATCCTGGACACACTGCATCCTCATTTGTTACCTCTCATGCCGTTGTATTGCGGTACTATTTTTCAACAGGACGACGCCTGTCCACAGCACGTCTCTATGAACTGTCTGCTTTTTGATGAGATACTCGCATAGCCAGCAAGCTCCACGCATTTGTCCCCAATAGGAAGTGTGGGACCATCCCATTGCCAGTATCCGTGATATCAAGAATTTGTTAGAAAAGTTGCGGGCCCAGCTTCCCTCAGAGGAGGAAGCAGTGGCTTTATACCATCTTTCCCAACCGAATCAGGGCACGTGTCCAGACGAGGTGCGGTGGAAAGTCATACTGATGAGCAGCCTCATACTGCCAAGCTCTTTGTCAATTTGATTTGATTTTGCAATCACTGAAATATCATCACATACCATCTGAATCCATTACGTTTAATTCATTTGTCAGGTAATGTACAGTAAAAGATCTTTCATTTTCATGCCAAAGAGTAGAACAGTGTTGCAAGAATTGCGATTCTCTCTCTCTCTCTCTCTCTCTCTCTCTCTCTCTCTCTCTCACTCACACACACACACACACACACAGAATGTACAAAGAGGTGACAACAGTCGTGGGATAATAATGTGCAAATATACAAATGGTGGTAGCATCACATACACAAGGTATAAAAGGGAAGTGCATTGGCAGAGCTGTCATTTATACTGGGGTGATTCATATGAGAAGGTTTCCAATGTGATTAATTCCGCACTAGGGAAATAAACATACTTCCAACACGGAATGGTAGTTGGAGCTAGACGCATAGGCCCTTCCATTTCGTAAATTATTAGGGAATTCAGTATTGTGTGCCAGGAAGACCAGATTTCAGGCATTACCTGTCACCACAGACAACCAGTGGCTGACGGCTAACTATCACCACAGACAACGCAGTGGCTGACAGCCTTCACTCAGTGACTGAGAGCAGCAGCATTTGCATAGAGTTGACAAATGTATCCGTTAAGACAGTGTGGCAAAATAAGGCATTAATGGGCTGTCTCAGCAGACAATCAATACGAGTGTATCCGTGACGTGGTCAGTTCAGTCTCTCACATGGTGAGTGCTGATGGTACGGTTTTAGTGTGATGCAGACCCTCTGAAACCATGGACACCATTATGGAGCCACCACTAGCTTGCACACTGCCTTAGTGTGCAAGCTAGTGGTTGCTTCATAACGGCATGGGCTGTGTTTACATGGGATGGACTGGATTTTCTGGTCCAACTGAACCAATCATTGACCTGAAATGGTTATGTTCGGCTGTATGGAGACCATTTGGAACCATTCACAGACTTTGGTTTGTATGGATGACAATTTGCCATGTCGCCAGACCGCAGTTGTTTGCAATTGGTTTGATGAACATTCTGGAGAATTTGAACAAATGATTTGTCCACCCAGATTACCTGACATAAATCCTATTGAGAATTTATGGGACATTACCAAGACGTCAGTTCGTGCACAGAATCCTGCAACAGCAACACTTTCACAATTATGGAAAATATAGAGGCAGCATGGCTCAGTATTTCTGCAAGGGCTTCCAGTGACTTGTTGAGTCCATTTCATGTCGAGTTGCTGTACTATTACATGCAAAAGGAGGCATCCCATGACTTTTGTCACCTCAGTGTAAGCCGAACATAGGCCTTGCACCACATGACCATCGATCCAGTTAACAATGGATTTCTGCTGTAAGTTTACATACAACTGGTTGAAATCACTAATTCTTTGATTACTGGGAAACTATAGGGTTACAAGTCTGATACATATCAATAAAATTTCATTATTTTCAAGTGTTAAAATGACCCACTCGATCCTATATGACTTTTAACCTCTTTTTATTCCCCCCCCCCCCCCAAAAAAAAAAAAAAAAAACATGGAAGAGTTGTTACCTAAACCTTTTCGCAGTAGTTCCTTGCGAGTTTGCCCCCTACTAATATGCTGGACTTTAGCAATATTGTTGGCTCACGGGCCTGGTCTCTCATATGTGCAACAAGAGAAATTTTAATCAGAATTACTTTTGCGTCATTCTTTCCATTTAGGATATCAGTCTATATTTGTGCACCATAATAAAGCTGTACAAATAAAGCACACATATATATTACTTTCTAGCATTTACTTCATTTTGTTGTTCTGGTTGTTATTCAAAACGGAAAGTTTGTAAGGAAGCAAACAATGTAACTTGTCTGCCAAATAATTAACTGTAGCAACAGAAGGGACTATTAGAGCATATTACAAAGGGTGGGTGGGGTGGAGGAGGCGGGTGTATAAAGGGTGTGTGCTGTCAGTGGTAATGTAGTCTGAATGGGTTCTAATGCATGAGGATTACTAAGTGCCCAAGAATTTGTGACTGTGCATTGTGTTTGCTTAGAAGAATGATAAATAATACATTGGTGATATTGGTTTACTAGCATGTGATACAAGTGCCAATATATGGTTATTCATGAGCACCTCTGGGGTTTCAAAAGATGACTGTGTGAAAACTATAAGAAGTCAGGAAATAGATGCATGTCAGATATAGCACCTCTTCAAGTTTTTAACTTATAATCCAGTTGCTTAGTATGGACATTGTTTGTGAAACAGGAAACATCACTATGTGTATTCATTGAAGTCATCATCATATATTGCCTGTGAAGGAGTGGCAGCAGCCTGCTTTGGAAATCTGTTCACTGTATTGCCTATTCACAGGCATGAATTGATTTGATTCAACATTACACAGTGGGTAATATGTTTACATGTTCAGTCACACCTGCCCCCTAGTGCAACTATGTCATGAGGTGTATTATGTACCAAAACTTGGAGAATGGTGGATCCACTGACGTGCGTCATTTTTCTGTATATGCTGTAGTTTTTGTACAACTATCTTCTGAAACTCCGGAGGTACTTACAAATAACCTTGCTTTTGAGTCATCGTCAACAATGTTTTGAAATTGAGTGTTTACACAGTCCGTATTCCTTAAATTTTCATATCTTTTTTTGTTAACAGACATTAGTACACTCACTGGCAAGTGTAACTTGTTTGTACTTGTGTGTAAGCTTTTCCTGCCATTCTTTGTCCCAATCTTTCCAGTTTTCATCTTAAGAAATCTGTAGGTGCGACTCCACAGTCACTAATCTCTCATTATTGAGTGGCTTTTTGTCATTAAAACAACTTCCACTTCATCTAGTAGTTGCATGTACTTCAAAGTGTGAATAAGTTAGATTGCATGCTGCCATTATATCCATCTCGTTTGTTCATTCTTTCACTTATCCGTTCATTGTGTTCTGTAAATTCCATCAAGATGGAGAATCTTCAGGGATATGGAACAAGTCAAGATATACATTAACAGAAGTCAAGGAAATCGTAGAGATTTAAACTGTCTACTATATTAACAATACACTATCACTATACTACTTAATCATCTTGCTAAGATTAGAAGCTCATCTTAACATTTTTTATGTTTGAGATTTAATAACCCAAAATATTACTTAATGCTGTTCACTCCTTTGCCATCTAAATTTAATCGAATAAATTAGAAAGGAAGCTGCTGTTTTGGGTGGGAGGAGCTGCTGTCTTGTCAGTTATGCGCTACCAGAAAACACCCCTGGTTGTTTAAAGGACTGAACTCCCTTATATAAAATAGCTTCAGATGTCTGATTACTTCACAAATCACTTAATTACACACATAAAAATAAGTTTTGCATCACCTCGGTTCTGAGAGTTCCGGAAATTGTACAGAAAATTGGAATAGAGATCAACATAAACATCATTTCCGCCCTTTTTATTGCTCATGAAAACCACACATTGCATGTTGTACCACCACACAGCAAGACCTTCAGAGATAGTGGTCCAGACTGCTGTACACACCGGTATCTCTAATTCGCAGTGGCACATCATCTTGCATTGATGCACACCTGTATTCGTCGTGGTATACTATCCTCAAGTTCATCAAGGTACTGTTGATCCAGATTGTCCCACTCCTCAACGGCGATTCGGTGTAGATCCCTCAAGAGTGGTTGATGAGCCATGTCGTCCATAAACAGCCCTTTTAAATCCATCCCAGGCATGATAGGGTTCATCTCTGGAGAACATGCTGGCCTCTCTATTCGAGCGATGTTATTCTGAAGGAAGTCATTCACAAGACGTGCATGATGGGGGCCTGAATTGTCCATGCAGACAAATGCGTCGCCAATATGCTGCCAATATGGTTGCACTATCGGTTGGAGGACGGCTTCACGTATCGTACAGCCGTTACAGCGTATGTTGGCCCCCACATAATGCCGCCCCAAAAACAGCAGGGAACCTAGACCTTGCTGTGCTGCACTCACTGGACAGTGTGTCTAAGGCTTTCAGCCTGACCAGGTTGCCTCCAAACACGTCTCCGACGATTGTCTGGTTGAAAGCATATGCAAATCTCATCGGTGAAGAGAATGTCATGCCAATCCTGAGCAGTCCATTCGGCATGTTGTTGGGCCCATGTGTACCGTGCTGCATGGTGTCGTGGTTGCAAAGATGGATTTCGCCATGGACATCAGGAGTGAAGTAGTGCATCATGCAGCCTATTGCGCACAGTTTGAGTCATAACACGACATCCTGTGGCTGCACAAAAAGCTTTATTCAATATGGTGGCATTGCTATCAGGGTTCCTCCGAACCATAATCCGTCGGTAGCGGTCATCCACTGCAGTAGTACCCCTCGGAGGCCTGAGCGTAGCATGTCATCGACAGTTCCTGTCTCTATGCATTTCCTCCACGTCCGAATAACATCATTTTGGTTCACTCTGAGACGCCTGGACACTTCCCTTGTTGAGAGCCCTTCCTGGCACAAAGTAACAATGCGGATGTGATCCAACCACGGTAATGACAGTCTAGGCACGGTTGAACTGCAGACAACACGAGCCATGTACCTCCTTCCTGGTAGAATGACCGAAACTGATCAGCTGTCGGATTCCCTCCGTCTGATAGGTGCTGCTCATGCATGGTTGTTTACACCATTGGGCGGGTTTAGTGACATCTCTGAACAGTCAAAGGGACTGTGTCTGTGATACAATATCCACAGTCAACATCTATCTTCAGGAGTTCTGGGAACCGGGCTGATGCAAAACTGCTTTTGATGTGTGTATGTTAAATATTTGACTTTAAGAATGTAATAAAGAAAAAGTTAGAAAAGGTTTGAAATGTTGCTTAAAGTTTGTTGGAAGTCACTAACTGCTCTCCTTGTTAAACAGTGGATGACTCCCTGCAAACTGTGTTGTGAATAGAGTCAGTAGCAAAAAGAAGTAACAAATTAAAACTCTATGTCTGATGCTGAAGTTTTACTGCATTAACAGCAAAAATTCAGCAATAAATTTTTGTCCTTTCATCATTTTGTAGGAGGTGTCAGCAAGAAAAAGCTTCGTAAGGGTTTGAAATTATGTGTTTAGTTTGCTGATAGTTGCTAAGTGGTCTCGTTCTCAAATGCTGGATAAATAAAGTCCAGGTGTTTGCATGTTGTCAGTTACTCTGCCTCGAGACAAACTCACTGTTCCCAATTCTAATATTTGTCATATGGTGTTAAAGTTTTACATAACATTATACCTCTTAATTAATAGATTATGACAGCATTTTAAACTTTTAAACTTGATCAGTAATTATGCAAAAGATTGAAAATCTAACTTTTGTTGCTCTTGGAAGCCATAGCAAGGCAAGCTGCATCTAGTATTGAGTTCCAGGATAGATAACTATTGTTTATCTGCCCTTATTTGATTAATATTTACTGGATTACAATGGTATGTCTCAGAGAAAAAAAAATTTTCCATCTGTAAATGCTGAGTCCAGTGTTTATCCACCCTCAGCAACTGTAGTCGTACATTATGAAATAGTAAGCAACCATTGGCATAATAGAAATTTTATTCCTTTACAGGTTTTGGGCACTTAGTGCCCTTCTGCAGATGGCTATATCTATCACATTACTTGTGAGTGTCAATAATAAAATGCATACAGCAAATTTCCACGGTCCTAAAAAATATACAGCAACAATAAGTAATACAATACTGAATCCATTATACAATAAGACCTCATATTGTATTAATGTATTCAGTATTGTATTACTTTTTTCTCCTGCATATTTTTTAGGAACATGGCACTTTGCTGCATGCACCTTATTGTTGACACTCGCACATAATGCGATGGGTATAAACTTCTGAGGAAAAGCAGTGAGTGACCAAAGCTGGTAAAGAAATTAAATTTCTTTTATGGAACTAATTGCTTATTATTTCATTATAAACACTGAGTCCTATTTACTTATATAATACCACTTATCATACGGCTTTATAACAAACACTGCATAGTACTGAATTTGTAATGTTCAGAGTACAACAGAGGAGACATTTACACAGCATTTGATAGTTTCATATACTTGAAATTTAGAATAAATTAAGATTTTTTGCTGTCATTATGACTATCTCATAAGTGTGACAGTGGACCAGGACTCAGCACATCTCAAAAGTTGTAGAATGAATCTCTCATTAGCAGAAAACTAAGTAAATCTAGAAGGAATATATAGACTTACAAACATTTCAAAATCCACATTTAGAAGTCATATGAGAGTATTTTGCATCATTTTAGCAAAGGGTACAATATATTTTTGTGAGTTAGTTTGTATTTCTGTTCCAGAATACTTCAAAAAAAGAATGAGCACAAAACTGTCGAAGCCACTCCAGAAGCTGTCAGAAAGCGACGCAGGCACAAATCGCATTACAGCAGACATCTTTCGGACAGGCCTTTCCAGTGTAAAATTTGCCAGAAATGTTTCCGAAAGCCCGAACATTTACGCTGCCACGAATTGTTCCATTCAGATGAACGGCAGTTTTTGTGTGACACTTGTGGCAAAGGTTTTTTTACCAACGGCGATCTTAAGAGGCACGGAGTAGTCCATACGGGAGAGAAACCTTACTCCTGTCCCATCTGTTCAAAGACTTTCACGCAGTTGTGCAACATGCAGTCACATCTCAGAAAACGGTGCCAGATAAAAGGGTACGGTTGTGATCTGTGCAACAGGATGTTTGAGGATCAGGGGGCTCTCCAGAAACACAAGGCAAATCACGGCAAGGTGCCGTACCGCTGCAACAAGCGGAGGAAACCGTTCTGCCAGGACTTGCCGCCATTCATTTGTGACGTGTGCTCCATGTGTTTTTCTAATAAACGAAATTTAATATCCCACATCAAAGTGCACATGGGAGATCTGAAGGCCACGGTCACATGTGAGATTTGTGGTAAGAACTGTGCTCGGAGGGAACGCTTGATCGTGCACATGCGAAGCCATACGGGAGAAAAACCTTTTTCGTGCAGTGTATGTGGGAGAGCATTTTCTCAGCAATGTAATTTAAAAAAGCACGAAGCTTTACATTTGCCTGACTAATAATTAGGAGACAAGGTTGATATACTGTTATGTATAAGGGCACATTTCAGTTGTGGGATAATGTAGTACATATATTGTAGCGAAACATAATCCTTTGCCCTGGTGAGAAATTAAACTGCCTTTTAATTATAATAAGACTGAATAAATGAACTAATAATAAACATTGTAATACTTTCATTAGCACCAAAATGCATGTCAGAACATTTGCAAATTTTAGTAGCTGTTCCTTTTTTGTGGCTCATGTTCATTAATGTAGAAGAAACCTATATTATTTATTTAACAATGAAAATAATCAATTATTGACAATTTAATGTAAATGGATAGGGAAAAAAAATCCACTCGCCAAGGGAGGGCAGGAGAACACATGCGCAAAAAGGTTTAACTTTTACGAGCTTTCGGAGCCAGTGGCTCCTTCTTCTGGCAGAAGAGTTGAAGGGGAAGGATGAGGGGAGAAGGAAAAGGGGTAGAGTTCAGAAAAGTCACCCAGAACCTCGGGTCAGGGAAGACTTACTGGATGGGATGAGAAGGCAAAAATCTCATACCGTCCAGTATGTCTCCCCTGACTTGAGGTTCTGAGTGGCTTTTCTGAAATGTGCCCTTTTCCTTCACCCCTCATCCTTCCCCTTCAACTCATCTGCCAGAAGAAGGAGCCACTGGCTCCAAAAGCTTGTAAAAGTTAAAACTTCTTGTGTGTGTGTGTGTTCTCCTGCCGCCACTTGGTGGCTATATTTATTGTTTTTTGGTGTATGAATGAGGAATGGTAGTGAATTGAATTGTTTGTTTATGTACATTTTTATCTGTTGTGACAAAATCATCCACATAAAGTGGTTTTTATATATATATATATATGTCTTCTTGATATTATGCAAATTCATTTGATGAATGGAATGTGCATGGTAAGTGGGTACATTGACAGTAATCCCTGTGAGAAATGTGAGATATGTAATCCCAGTGAAAAAGAAAGATATGAGAGGGAAGAGAGTGTGGTTGGTGATAATCACAGCAAACAAATTAGAATATAAAAAAATGCCACAGAAATAGTTTTTGAGGTCTACTGAGGTTTAACATTCAACGTGATAATCTTCTGTATCTTTACAAATGACCATTATACCCCTGGTTTCTTCTAAAACTTCTTCCCCACTTACTATTGCTTTGGAATTTAGACTTTCTTGAGAACCCCATTAACAGCTTGTGTGTTCTCTTCACCAATACAGACCTTAATCAGAATATGTTAACAATTTCTTGGTTCAATATACAAAATATCAATGGAAACCAGTGTTCATTTTTACATTCCTGGTGACGAGCACCCATTGTTCATATATCTACAGTTTAGAAGTCAGTGCATCTCCAAGGCAAGCCAACGATTGAGAAAATATTCATTTATGTGTCCGAGCAGGTATCTCATCTCGCGGTTCCACTGCAGTCATCAGCCTATATAAAATGTTTCACCCCTCAATGTAGCTAACCATATACAAAATAAAAATACCTCTACATGCAACATCATCTTTTATAACTTTTAGTTGTGACTGTCATTTATTGATGGGAAGTCCGCCCCCGGTAGCTGAATGGTCAGTGTGATGGATTGTCAATCCTCGGGCCTGGGTTTGATTCCTGGCTGGGTAAGGGAATTTTTCTCTGCCCAGGGACTGGCTGTTGTGCTGTCCTCATCATCATCCTATCATCCTCGTCGACTGCAGGTCACCGAAGTGGCGTCAAATTCAAAGACTGGCACCCGGCGAACAGCCTGCCCGATGGGGGGGCCCTAGCAATACGATTAAATTAAAAAAATTGATGAGAAGACATAGATATACACATCACTCGTGTGGAGTATTAAGTATCACCACATGTTCCCCCAGTTACATGAATGATCTCACTGTAAATGTATCTACATGCTCTACATGATGTTTAAAGTTTATATTGTTTGGAAGTCTTCAGCTGTGGGTAATAAGCTTCTTTTAATACATCTCTCTATCTATACTTGCACATAACATAACCAATATGGTACGCACATGTATGTTTTGGTAATAATCACCTTACATTTCTGCAAGTGATGATACATTAGAAAACTGATGACTATTATACAATAGTAAGAATAATGTGCTGTACATTTGTACGTAGTATTGTCTTATCATGACAAATATTTATGGTAATCTTTTGGTTTTGTTAATGAGGATGCCATACTAAATTTAAGTAATATTACAAACATCTGATTTTTAATACAAATTTCATTTACCCTTTCAGATGCAAAATAAATAAAATCATTTTTTAACCTTTTTTTCATTTTATTAGGATATAACTCATACAATATTATGGAAAAATGTGAAAAATTTTTTTCCTGTAATATTTCAGCAGTTACAGGGTGGTTTCAAATGAAACCACTGCACACTAAATGTGGTGGCTTCAAATGAGACCACCACCATAAACTTCATTACTTTCTGTGATGGGGAACAAAACAGTTCCTTTCCCTGATAAACACAAAGCAACTTAGCAGGAAGAACATGTCCATTTGCTTCTATGTGGATTATTTTTTGTGCTGCAGTGTACACATCGCCTCGATGTGCCATGTACTGGCAGATGTTTTGATCCTGTTGTGAATTTTTCCACTGGAACAACAGTTTTACACTTTTTGGTGCGTGGTTCAGATGATGTGCTTGGGCGACCAGGACTGTCTTTGAAAACACTGGATCCTACAATGCCAGCTACAACACACCGCTGAAATTCCTTTAGCTTTTCCTTTTCATTTGGCTTGGTTAGTCGAAACAATATAAATGCATTTCCAATAGAAATATCAATCATATACCAAAACAGTCTGAGCCACCAGCGTCTAGATTTTCTGTCAATTGCATAGAAACTATTCATCATGACCGCTTTATGTACACATCCCATGTTCGAATTATAAGATGTCACTATCTGTGGGCAAGGTATTTTTGTAATTGTGGCATCCTTTTCTTTACTCCCGACTTCTTTCAAAGTTACAGGTTAGTCAGTTGTTGATAGTAGAGGTCTGCATTATCTCCGATTTTTACCGGCAAGTCCCGCTCGCCCCTCTGGCTCTCGGGAGTATGCGGCCGAGCGTCCTCTTCCGCCGGCTGTGGGCAGCCGATCGCCAGTGACCGATGGACTCAGTGCCAGCGAGTGGCGCTTCGTCACACTCCTTGAGATCAGAGGCCACCGCTTCACATTAACCACTCACTTATTTCTTTTACAAATGTCTTTCGTTGTTTACTACCAGTTCTATGACCTAAATAATTCACTTGTATATGTTACATTTGATGTTTGTTAATATGTTGCAGACTGCTGGAGTTTCGCCTTTGAGATTATCATGTATTCCAATAATTGTTCTGTTCAGTAGACAAACGGGAACACAGTAGTCTAATCATGGAATATGTGTAGCCTATCTCCAAACTCGGCAACGTATACATTGTACTAATATTGAATGCAGGATCGGGAAGAAATGACGGAGTTAAAAGTAATACTCACGAAATTTTGTTGCACAAACGTTAATTTCTGAACAAATTATGACCTGTAAATAACGTTACAAGTGAATCATGACTATACAATTCGTTTTTCGTCATTGGTGCTCCCTGATACACAGGCGTCATTTGTGTTCCTGGAGCTATTACTGCAGCTGGCAGTTTGAACTTCTTCCTGTGAAGTCAATGAAAGTGGAATCAAACATTTATAGAGTTTGAGGAATGTTTCCTTCCATGTGATTACGTGGTATGTTGTGAATACTTACGTAATTGTGATGGATCAATAAGAGATCATCGACCTTGTCTGATTCCAGGCACGATCTTTTGCTGGACAGCAGGTGACCGGCCTGGCTAAAATTTCTCTCTCTGGTAGCACTAGTGGCAGGAATACTGACAACTCTTCTGGCTGCTACCGACGGCCTTGGAAATAACACCGCGTGCGTTTTCCACCACTGCAAAATTTGTCCTTCGGCACAGCTACAGTCAGATTTGGAGAGCGAAAGGTACCTGTCGAGTTCATTGGTAGTAACTGTGTGTCCATCTTCGTCGTCCTCATCCGAACTCCAGTCCATCCTGGACTTTTTCATGGGAAGAACGTGGTCACTGTTTGCTTGAATGGACTCTAAACATGAATGAAAACATCCGTAAGATATTTCTGTCACCTTCAAATATGTATACACCATAGAATTACTGGTTACTAAACGACTATATTTACGGTGACATTTTATATACATCGCACAAATTACATCAAAACGCGTTGTGGAATGTTTAAGCTGTGAAACCTTTCCCAAATATCACATTGTAGGCGTAATAAATGTTGATCTAACGAAAGATGGCAGATTAGACAAGCAAGCATTCGTTTACTAATTGGTTTCAGTGAATGAACCGTACCATTGATGGGCAGTTCTGAGTACAATCGTCGAACTTCAGCACACACGGCTTGCTTTTTGTCTGCTGTGAGTTTCTTCAAATGACGCCATGATGGCCATAGAACCATGGCAACGTAATGGATAGCCTCAATTTTGCACTTCTCTGTGATGAAGTGTGCTGCTCTCCTTTTTATTTTCGCCATGAGCTGAAAAGGAAACCCAATATACATAACTGCACTCTGGTAATTCAACAGTTGTATAAAGGATAGTAACCTATAGAAAGTGTTCTTACCTCGTTGTCACTGCCAATTGGTTCACAATGATGGAACAGACTCTTCTACCACGGCAAAACGTACCAGCGTTGTTATCTTTGCAGTTTCCAAATCCAAACTCGCTTCTTTAAAGGGGGTTAGAAAAGCGACGTCGTCTTGTATGCCCCCTTCTTGGAAGGTTTCTAAGAGTGTCGATTGCTCCTGGGATTCTAATAGATCTCGAATATCGTCGATTTGACTTATGACGGATTTGAGCATTAACAGTATACTGTTCCACCGAGTTACAGCTTCTTGCTTCACAGAGTGCCTCAGACACCCCAAGTGACCCGATCTCTTCAAATAGCCTACTATAGCTCTTGCTGATAGTAGACACGACAGGATTTCAGGGGCTTCATCTTCCAAAAATGTCTCTTGAAATGTGTGACGAAGCGCAGTCATCAGGCAGTGATCAAAGCAAGGCAAATGGTTGTAAGATTCAAGTGCCTTCTTCATATTAGCTCCTTGGTCGGTGACAAAGTAACATTTCATTTGATCATTCTTGTTAATTCCTAGCTCAAGCATCTGCTCTTCGATTTCGTGCCATATGTTCTCTCCTGTCTTAGGTACGCCCGGAAACTCGGTTGTCATCAAAACAAGCATTTCTAGCTGCCACTCATCATTCACATAATGCGACATCACAGTCAAAAAATTTCTCTTCTTGTAGTTATCAGATCACATATCAGCGTCTAAAGCGCACATTTTGTTCTTTAAGGCGTATATTAGCTTGGGCACCATTCTCACCCGCATTTTGTCTGCCTTTTCTTTGATATGCCCGGTACAGTGGTGGGGTGCGGAAGAACATCTTCTATACTGACTTTGCCATAAGTGGCGCCAACATTGATGAGCTCCTGTGAATAAATCTTGAAGCCAATCTTACTACAGGTATTTAACGGTAGCAAATCTATTCCACTCATATCAACCAGCCCATCAACAACAACTTTCTTTATGCTACTTGGTACTGCAAGTGACCGGTGGACTTCTGCTCCGCATTTACTTTTGCAGTGCCGAAGCATACCTGTTGTGCTTGACTGGAATGAAAGTATGGTATCACATGTGGTACATTGCACGAAACCAGCAGAAGCCTGCGTGACAGGATCCACTACGAGTGCAAACGATTTCCGAGCTTCACTTTTCGCCTTTTCTTCCGACATGTCTTTCTTCTTCAGGACTAATGAGCCGCTCCTAATTCTCTCTGTAATACTTCTCTTCGTTTCGTGAATGGAACGTTTGCGACCTATACTTGGTTTGTCCATAATGCTGTCTGCGCTGCTCAAAGCCAGGTCGTCAGCTGTGTTTACACACGGTTTCTAATGCAATTCGTCACTGTAGAGTGCATGGCGGTGGTACTGTCACCGGCCGAGGTCGTGAGTACGCTCGAGCGCCCGGCAGTGCTCAACAGTCCAACCGATAACCGAGAGGTGGAGGACAACTGGCCACATGGTGCATTAGATGGCCGCAGCCGTATCACAGCGTGGGCCTTTCCCAGCCGTGGAGCAGCGGCACGAAATGGTAAATGCTCGAGCGGCTGTTTTCATCGAAATGCAGAGCTCTAGTTGATGATAACGTGACAACACGTTTATCTTTCCATTTCGTGCATGCAATCCCATCAGAACAAACTGACCAGTCTCCTCTTCGCAACTCTTTGTCCGGTTTCAGAGGAGGAAGTCCTTTTCTGTGGGCTCTAATGGTACCACAGGCTAGGATACCATCAAGTTTTAGTGTCTGCAAAAGTGGAATACTAGTAAAAATATTGTCAAAATATATGTGATATCCTTTGCCTTCTAAGCCTTTACACAAATCTCTTACAATCCTCTCTCCCAAACATTTCTCCATTGCACCATCTGATTTCCCAGTATATACCTCAAAATCGCAAATATACCCCATTTGTCAGCTCTGACCCATATTTTGTACCCCCTCATCTTTTTCAAGAGGTCTGTAATTCTTACCTTTCTGAGTCGCATAAATATTAGTCTGGAATACTGTGTGTTCCAGCATATTGTCCCCAAATAGATATAAAAAGAAATCAACTGGCAGCATACCTTCACGTTCAGTTTTCCTTTGACATCAACTTCCTCTAAAAAATCAACAGAATGCATCGTACTGTCATCCATTGCCCATGTAAAATTCACAGACCTTATTAGTACCTCATTATCTTCAGAACTGAAACTGTAATCACTGTCATTTTCTGAACGATTACCACTTTCACTTTCAGAAACAGCATTAGATTTCACTGGTCTTGTCACTTGTGAATCGAGATCACTGTCTTCAGCCAAAATATCACTTTCATTATCACTGGTACTGTCAATCTCAGAGTCCACATCAGAAGGAATTTCTTCTAAACGACACGCCAGAACTTCCTCGTCCTTTAATTTGCGAGAAAACATTTCATGAAACTGAAATTTTAAAAAAATGATAAGCTTCTAATACTACCCCTGCAGCCGCAGTGGTTTCAAATGAAATCACCAGAGTAAATACGGAAGAACTACATGATTTTCATTATTGTTGCAATACATGTAGCATGTACTTATATAAGAAAATATTATGAATTTGTTGCATGTATGAAACTTGTATTTCAAAGACAAATTCAATCACAAATCAAGAAAAAGAGAACCAGCACACTATAAACAATAGAGGCACTTATACTTGAATCGCTAACTGCAACCGTGTGAGAAATATTGACACAGTTCAAATTTTCATCGCTAGATGGCAGCACCGTCTACATCCGGAAGTGTGATTACCAATGTAGCCACTGTGCTCTTGCCACAAAATCAAAATATCATGCGTGGCTCCAAATGAAACCACATTGTCACAAAGTGTTAAACAAAACAGATAGTGCTTCCATGCTATAGTTATAATAAATAACATACAAAACATTGATCTCTCATAAATAAAGTAACAAGCTCCAGCAACCCTTTCATTTCACTATGATTTTTCTTTTTGCCTTAAATTTAATCATGATGAAATTGCATTCTTAGGACAGAAATCTTAAAATTTTCCTGTAGCTTCCGTAATTCCTTTGTCATTTTGATCACTTCTGTTACACAATTTGAGACACTAACACTGATAAGTGAGCTCATACACACTGTAACCCTGAATGCAACACCTGGACATGTGCCACAGTGCCAAGCTGCTGGTGCACTACACTTCAAATAGTTCACCAACAGCAGCTGGCCGAGCCGGTCACCAGAGACCACCTGTGGTGGCTCACAGGTCTTATGCACATGCAGAGCACTTCTCTACATAAAGACAAAACAGCTGGCATTCCCTCCCAGATTGTGTTCTACTGCTTATTGTACTATTTCTACATTTGCCGTTTACTTGAGTGTGTATAAATAAACTTTTGTTCTCAGTGGCCCCACTATTTGTTGCGTCTAGCATTATGACACAATTGGCAAAAGTGCGGTGTTCTCTCCCATGTGCTCAGTCTTATTTGGTTGTTCCATTAGTTCTCATATCCATGGAGGCAGTGCTCAGATCTCTTCTCAAACATCTGCAGGCTCTTACAGCTGCTATCACAAATTTGTTGGCCATAATGACAGGCTTCTATGTTGTTGGCTTGTCCATCACCTTTTCCACATTACTGTGACGCAGCTGGAGACTGGGAAGCTTACGAGAAGTGGCCTCGGCAGCTCAGTTGAACAAACTTCGCAGTATCAGACGCAATTGTCAGTTTGTTTCCATTGTGATTCCTATGCTGATGTCCACAGCTCGTGCTCTCGCGGTCGTGTTCTCGCTTCCCGAGCACAGGATCCCGGGTTCGATTCCCGGCAGGGTCAGCGATTTTCACCTGCCTCGAGATGACTGGGTGTTTGTGATGTCCTCATCATTTCATCATCATTCATAAAAGGGCGAGATTGGACTGAGCAAAGGTTGGGAATTTGTACAGGTGCTGATAACTGTGCAGTTGAGTGCCCCACAAACTGATCATCATCATCATCATCATCATCATCATCATCATCATCATTCTGTGGTCTGTGACACCGTTATTCAGTTGGCTCCTGACAAGGAGATGCGTCAGTGCGCTCTATAGTGCGAGAATCCATCTCCGGCTGAAGCGTTAAATATTGCTCAGTCTTTCAAGGTCTCCCATTCTTGTCATACATTGACAACATAATGACTTTTACGTTGTTACGCTTAAGGCTGTTGGGAGGCATCGAGGGCACTCCAAAGTAGGTGATCAGAGACACAATACAGAGAGCAGGCAAAACTGGTAGCGGTTAGCTTACTGGAGGTAAATAATAACACTAGAGCCCTGAAAATTGCAGATGCTCTGGGCAGCTGCCTCAGGGGAGAAGTTTCACTTTGGAGAATTAACTGATAACTCCATCCACTGCCTAGATGCTGTTCTAAGGCATCACTGTAGAAGATGGCCACAAAAAGCACATCTTAGCAGAGGCAGCAAGCCCGATACTTGCTCCCGAGAACTGCAACATCAGTGGGTTTATGCAGGTTAGAGTGCTACTGCAGTGGCCCCCCACCCACAGAAGGACAGAGGGCGCGGCCAAGTGACACGAGACGCTGTGGTTGCTGACCGTAATAGCAGGCAGTGATGTTCAGTTTTCAGCTGAATGTTGTTGATACCAAACTTGGAGTTTGTTTATGTAAAATCCAGAAGCGTCCCTATCCACCAAGCATGAGCAGGGGAGGAATCTAAATGTGGCTGGCCACAGGTACCCTGGAGGTGCAGAGCGAATCACCGTGTTGGCCGAAGCTAATTAAGTGCCAGTGGATTGGTGGGTCGACTATGGGAAGGGAGAAATGGTGCGCCACCACGATTCTTTAAAAACCCACGTTTTTGTGTCCAGATGGAGTTCCCAGACAGATCGCTGGGGCGCCTGCTCCGCGTCGCTTGTGGCTAGCCTCGATAAGCTCCGACATGTCTGTTTTTCTCACTTGGAGTGCTGCTCTCAAGTTTGTATGTAACATGCTGCTAGTGTTCGCTACTTGACACTGACTTCAGTTGTGCAACCAGTTGCCTCATTTGCGTTTTCTAATGTTCGGCATTACACGTCAGTCTATTAATTAGTCTGATCACAAATAAATATTGTTAATCAGACCCCTGAATTCTACAAGTCTCCTAATGCAAGCAACCTGTCGAGTCCCAGAATCTGCATCTCTCGTAGGTGCTCTGCGACAGTGTTTGGTGCTGATAGGTCATCGACCTGCCTTCACTGAGAATTGCTCCTCGCTGACCTCGGCCTCCTGTCTTCCCTATATCCTGTGTCAGGACACGACATGCTGCTGGTGATCAGATTGAGGTTTGGTGTGGCATCGCCGCAGTGGGGCCCTGTTTCTAGTTGTTGGGTGTCAGTTAGTTCTCAGTTGTAGCACGATGTGGTAGTCTTACAGACGTGGCCTCCACTCTGCACTTGACAGCGATGTGGCCAACGACCACAGCAGCAGAGCACTCCCATCGTACCCGCACTGTTTCGTGCGACACGGCAGGGCTAAACACCGAGTGACTTGCAATGACTGTAGGGAAAAAAAGGATGTATAGCATCTGCGTGTAGTTCTCACATCTCTCTTGCAGATATGGATGTGGACATCGTGTCTCTCCAGTGCTTACAAATCATAATAAACTGTTTATTGAAGTGCGAGTTAACAAATATCTCCAACTACAAGTGGACACGGGTGCAGCTGTGACGTTGCTGGACTCTCAAACTTTGTCTCTCCAATGTCTCCATTTCTTGACATTTGGTGAGGTACAACAAACACCGTATTCCAATTTGGGGCAGTTTATGGCTCCCACTGGGTATAAATCTATGTTTCCTTCCTTGATTTTTCTGGTAGTGGATGAGCTGATACTGACAATTTGTTCAGTCCGGATGCTTTCAGTGCTTTTAGTATTTCCAATGCGAATGCAGTGAACCTCATTTCCAACCAGGTCCCTTACCAGCAGTTAAATTCTGTGTTCTGAGTTCTCATCTTTTTTTTCGGATGGTCTAGGTTGTGCCACTAATTTTATGGCCCACATGACTGTAAAACCTATGGTGCAGTGACGTTTTTCCTGAGCACATCCTGTTCCAGTGGCCTCGAGTGATCAAGTGAAATCGGGATTGGACAGGCTGATGTCATTAAGTGTCTGCAGTCTATTACATCAAGTCAGTAGTCTGTCCCCCTTGTGGTTGTTAAAAAGGCAATTGGTCATCTTTGCTTTTGTGACAACTTTAAAGTTTCCATACACACTCAGTCTGTAACTGACACCTACCCTTTGCCCTGTCAGGACGAGTTATTGGCCAAACTCGCCAGGGGCCAGTTTTTGTCTGAAATTGATTTATCTGTGTATGCGGATTCTTTGTGTTTAACACACCTTTCAGGTTGTACCAATAACAATGCCTCCCCACCTGATTGGCTAGCACCCCTGCAGTTTTTCAGTGCTTTTTGGAACAACTGACAGTTTCCATTCTGAGGTGCATCGACTATCTCAGTGACGTCATAATGTTGGGTGCATCTGAGGAAGAGCAGTTACGTATCCTAAGCTCCTTGTTCACAGTTTTACATACTGCAGGGTTGAAGTGCAACTTGGCCAGGTCACACTTTTCAGCCACCCAGTGTATATTCAGGGTTTGAGGTTTCTCAGGACAGTGTAAAGCTTTTATGTCATCACGTGCCAATGTCATAGCTCTGCCTGTCCCTTCCAATATCAAAGAACTCCAGGCATTTTTGGTCAAAATTGCCTACTATCACAAATTCATTCTGGATGCAGCCACATTGGTCCATCCTCTCCATGAATTGCTCAACAAGGACATTCCTTTTCAGTGGATGCCAGCTTCCAAGTGTGTGTTCTTGCTTTTGTAATCTAAATTACATTCTGTTCTGTGTTTGATTACCTACCACCTGTTGTTGGCCACAGACATCTCTAAGTATGGCCTCAAGGGCATTCTTGCATATCGTTATGAGGATGGCTCCGAATGTCCCACAGCTTCCACATCAAAATTGCTCAGCATCACTACTCCCAAGGTGAAAAGGAAGTTCTTCCTAATGCCTACACCCTCAATAAGTATCACGTCTATATTACACCGCAGATGCCAAGCCTTTGGTATCGTTATTTAACCCTTCTTTTTTGTTCCCCGACAAAGCAGCACCATCAGCTCCAGCATTGAGCCCTGTTTCTGTTGCTGTAATTATGAAATACATTTTCATTCTACTGCACAGTGTGCCAATGCTGAAGTGCTGTCCTGACTTCCGATGGGGCTGGAGTCTACTTTTGATCAGGATGAGCTCCTTTGTTTTCACATAGATGTTGAGGTGCAACATACAGAGGAAATGTTTCCTATTACAGGCTCCCAGGTTGCAGCTGCTGTTGCTGCCGAATTTGTGTTGCACCGAGTTGTTTACCTCATTCAGTACGGTTCGCAGACAGGCATCTGGGCTGGGCGTCTAATCCTTTACGTAACTATTTTGCCCTCCATCACCATCTTTCGGTGTTTGATGGGGTTGTTCTCTTAGCTATGGACGGGGCATCACCCGTGGTTGTGACCCTGGCCACTCTACAGCTCCTACATCTGGGACATTTGGGAGGTCTCCAGTACAAAGACAACGGCCCGGCATCTTGTTGCGACCAGCTTTCAGTGTGCTAAACGGCAGGTGGTGCTACGGGTGAAGCACTCTCCGTGGTCTGCACTACAGCATTTGTGGGAATGTGTACAAGTTGAATTCATGGAACAGTTCCTAAATTCCTATTTGTTGTTGAGTTGATGCTTTCTATAAATTTACATACGTTATTCACTGACCTTCCATGTCAGCAATTTTTTTTTTTTTTTTTCTTCTGTTGAAGGATTGCCTTATATGTTTGTGATGGATAATGGCAACAGTCTGTCTCTCAGACCTTCCACAATTTCTGTTGATGTCAAGGCATTTACCATGTGACTGCTCCTGCATTCCACCCCAATCTAATGGTGAGGCATAATGGCTTGCCTGAATGTTGAAAGTTCAAATGAAGTAGCACATCGTGGACTCTTTCACAGACAAGGCATTGTCACGCTTCTCGAGTTACTGCAGCTTTACGCAAGCAAGGGACCTTTACACCAGCAGGGGAGTGGGGTCTGTCCAATATGCTCCACGGTCACCAGCCACATACCCTCCTGCGTTTGGTTGTGCCACCACACCGTCATCCGACGATGCGACCCTCGTTGCAGTTTGCTCCTGTCTCCACGGTCTGGGCTGGGGATTTGGCTGCTGACTGATGTGGATTCCGGCCACGGGCAACAGCTGCTGTGGCCAGTGCCTCTGTATGGTGTGCACCAGTGAGGGGCTGGTGGTGTGCCACTACAATCAGCTGCATCCCCACGCCACGCCACGGGCTGCAGGTCCACTTCCACTTCCACTGCCACCTTCACCTACTCCCTCAGTACCTGACCCAGTTTCACGGGGCATTCTTACTGCAGGGCCTGACCCACCCTCCTCGAGGATGTCGCTGCCTCTCGCCTCTCTGCTGGGGTCTGGCGCCCCAAAGTACGCCGCTGACATTTCCCGTAGTGCTTCACTGCCACCTGCGCTTACGTTGCCAGGTGTGCCAGTGCCATCGGGTCCTTCACCACTGGTGTCACTGGCATCCCTGCCCGAGTGCCCGGCGTATTCTCCGTCAGACCAGTTCTGCCGTGACGAGATACTGCCAGTGCCCTTATCGCCGGTCCTCCTTTACGGTAGTTCGTGGAGAGGGCTGAGTCCGCTGCACGTGTCTGAACGCACAGTATCTCCACTCTTACTCACCAGTTCTGACCCAGAGTCTCTTTCGGCTGCCACCATCGTCACCTGTGGCGCCCATTGAAGAGGCCGTAGACGTGTCATCAGACACCCCAACACAGCACCAGAGTAGGGCCCTTTCCCAAAGAGGGGATGGGTGCTATAATCCTGTGCGTAACAACTGGATTTATGCTACAGCTCAGGCCACCAGCATACTACACTTGAAGTAGTATGCCAGTGGTAGATGCACGAGCCGGCCACCACAGGTCACCTGCCGTGGATCACAAGACTAGGGTGCACGGCAACACATCCTCCAGCTCCCTATTGGAGCCTTCCTCTATATAAAGATAGCGCAGCTGGTGCTCGCTCTCAGATTGTGTTCTACTGCTTATTGTACTAGTTTCTATGTTTGTTGTTTACTTGAATGTGGATAAATAAACTTTTGTTCGTAGTGTTCACACTACTGGTTGTGTCTAGCATTACAAAAATACTGTCCACTTCGTAAATTTGACTTTATTTTGTAGTCACTTAACTGACATCATATACACTCTCAACCCATGAAGTTTTATTTCCTTTCCTCCTCCCTTTCTTGGTGCTTCAGGTTTTTGCCATTGAATGTATTATTTGTTTAAAACCTATCCATCATTACTTTTTTTATTTAATATACTGTTACTACTACCTTGCAAACAGAAAAATTAACCACTTATTTTTATCTTCCTTTACTCCTGTAGGTTCACAACCATACCATTGTAGCCAGGGAACAATGCCGTGCTATCGTTCCATTGATTTGTTATAAATTAAAATATGTTAACATGCCATAAATATTATCTTAGCAGTCATGTGAGCAATCATAATTGTTATGTTAATGGTCATGTTAGCACACCATTACTACTATTTTAGCAGTCAGTTATGTGGCCGTTACTTCCCCATTTCAATTAGGGCTACACAACTGTTTTGTCAATTGAATTTGTAAGAGATACACTTTGTACTTGCATGGGGCTTGTCTTATGGTAAATGCATAATCGTAACTAATTCCAATAATGGGTTTGAAAGTGTAAAAGGAAAAAGGGAAGGGTCTCACATTGAGAATGTGTGACTGTGGACAGACGGAAAGATAGTTTCGGTATTCAAAATAGGGAAATATGAAAGGAAAAAGATGAGGAATGCTGAGACTGAACAATGAAAGAAGACAGCCCTAAAGGCAGAAAGTTATTCGTAAGTGTAATCCTTAAATAGTTAGTTGAATTTATAGCCTTTACATTTGTGTGATTTATTGTGTAGCTGAAATTTAGTGACTTCCTTTTAGCACACATGTGGATGACTTCACACTTTCCATTTTCACTCCATAGAGATATGTTGTGTAAATCATTTTGCAATTGTTTTGATCATCTGATGACTTTACAAGATGGTAAATGACGGCATCATCCACAAGCACTCTAAGAGAGCTCTCAGATTGTCTCCTAAATCATTCTTGTAGATCAGGAACAGCAGAGGGCCTACAGCACTTCTTTGGGGTGCACCAGATATTACTTCTGTTTTAATTGATAACTTTCTATCATTACTATGACCTGTCTGACAGGAAGTTGCAAATCCAATTGTACAACTGAGACGATACTCATGCATGCAATTTGTGTAGTTGTAACTTGTGATGAATAGTGACAAGAGCCTTCTGGAAATATGGTATCAATTTGGCAGCCCCTGTCAATAGCACTCATTATTTCACGAGAATAAAGAGCTAGATGTGTTTCATAAGAATAGTATTTTCTGAATCTGTGTTGTTAGTTTGTCCATAAATCATTTTCTTTGAGGTAATTCATAATTTTTTAATAGAGTGTGTGTTCCAAAATCCTTCTACAAATCAAAATTATTGATATTGGTCTGTAATTCAGCAGATTACTCCTATTTTCTTTTTTGGTTATTGGTGTGACTTGTGAAACTATCTGGTCTTTAGGTACAGATCTTTGGATGATCAAGCGGTTGTATATGATTGCTAAGTATGGAGTAATTGTATCAGCATACTCCGAAAGGAACCTGACTGGTATACAGTCCGGACTGGAGGCCTTGCCTTTATTAAGTGATTTAAGCTGCTTCGCTTCATTAAAGTTATCTATTTCTCGTACTGGAAAGACTGTCAAGGGGGTTGTCAAACCTATTCAGAATACTAGTAATGGCAAACCTCTTGCCTTCGGTGATAATAGAACATATAACAGTTGTGAGTGGAATGAAGGAGGCAGGGGGAGTAATGAACATTATCAAAGAAATCAGAAATATGGCGGTGATAGGAATAAAATGCAAAACAGAAATATCCATCAGAGAAATTTAAAAAAAGCCCAAACCTTCATTGATACTGTAACCTGACCAAACTAATGGTATCACAGTTAAAATTATAGTTAATTATTTTGTTTGGTACTTCTTTAAAACAAAGAGAATGAAGCACATCACTTATTTTATAAGAGTATTAGTTGCACATAACTAAAATAAAGACTAATACTTGTCTTGTATGTTGTTATCATGTCAGTCGGCTGCTCTTTGCAGCAGCCTGCATGTATCTGGTTTTTGATTTGTAGAAAATGATGGTGACATTCTAAATAAATGACAAATATGAATTTTTCAGTTTCAACAAAAGTGCATTTAAAACATCTTGAGGTGAAATTACACTGAACTGCTTTACAAAAATGAACTGAAGATGTACAGATTTGACACTAACATATTCTAACACTCTCTCATCAAGTGCAGCTGTTAAAAACAAAGATGATGTGACTTACCATACGAAAGCGCTGGCAGGTCGATAGAAACACAAACAAACACATTCATACACACAAAATTCTAGCTTTCGCAACCAACGGTTGCTTCATCAGGAAAGAGGGAAGGAGAGGGAAAGACGAAAGGATGTGGGTTTTAAGGGAGAGGGTAAGGAGTCATTCCAATCCCGGGAGCGGAAAGACTTACCTTAGGGGGAAAAAAGGACAGGTATACACTCTCACACACACCCATATCCAACCACACATACACAGACACAAGCAGGCATGTCTGAATCTTGTTCAACAGCAACATTCTACAACAGTTGCTTTCGAGATATGCTATAAAACAGGACCACTATTGTTTCTGTTTTCCAAAAAGAATAATCTGTATTATAAATTTCTATTAATGAGGTAGCTTTGAGTGTAACAGCATTTGTGCCTTCTCACAGCATTAAATAATGAGTGAAGAAATGTTAATAGCTGGTCTGAAATATTTCCGTATGCCCTACGTGGTATCGAGTACCTCACTAAAAGGGTTATGTATGGGATTCTGCCAGAGGTACGCGTGCATCAGAGTGAGAACTGTAATATATAGTTGTAACTTAAATGTACAGGGCTATTACAAATGATTGAAGCAATTTCATAAATTCACTGTAGCTCCATTCATTGACATATGGTCACGACACACTACAGATACGTAGAAAAATTCATAAAGTTTTGTTCGGCTGAAGCCGCACTTCAGGTTTCTGCCGCCAGAGCGCTCGAGAGCGCAGTGAGACAAAATGGCGACAGGAGCCGAGAAAGCGTATGTCGTGCTTGAAATGCACTCACATCAGCCAGTCATAACAGTGCAACGACACTTCAGGACGAAGTTCAACAAAGATCCACCAACTGCTAACTCCATTCGGCGATGGTATGCACAGTTTAAAGCTTCTGGATGCCTCTGTAAGGGGAAATCAATGGGTCGGCCTGCAGTGAGCGAAAAAACGGTTGAACGCGTGCGGGCAAGTTTCACGCGTAGCCCGCGGAAGTCGTCGAATAAAACAAGCAGGGAGCTAAACATACCACAGCCGATGGTTTGGAAAATCTTACGGAAAAGGCTAAAGCAGAAGCCTTACCGTTTACAATTGCTACAAGCCCTGACACACAATGACAAAGTCAAACGCTTTCAATTTTCGGCGCGGTTGCAACAGCTCATGGAAGAGGATGCGTTCAGTGCGAAACTTGTTTTCAGTGATGAAGCAACATTTTTTCTTAATGGTGAAGTGAACAGACACAATGTGCGAATCTGGGCACTAGAGAATCCTCACGCATTCGTGCAGCAAATTCGCAGTTCACCAAAAGTTAACGTGTTTTGTGCAATCTCACGGTTTAAAGTTTACGGCCCCTTTTTCTTCTGCGAAAAAAACGTTACAGGACACGTGTATCTGGACATGTTGGAAAATTGGCTCATGCCACAACTGGAGACCGATAGCGCCGACTTCATCTTTCAACAGGATGGTGCTCCACCGCACTTCCATCATGATGTTCGGCATTTCTTAAACAGGAGATTGGAAAACCGATGGATCGGTCGTGGTGGAGATCATAATCAGCAATTCATGTCATGACCTCCACGCTCTCCCGACTTAACCCCATGCGATTTCTTTCTGTGGGGTTATGTGAAAGATTCAGTGTTTAAACCTCCTCTACCAAGAAACGTACCAGAACTGCGTGCTCGCATCAACGATGCTTTCGAACTCATTGATGGGGACATGCTGCGCCGAGTGTGGGAGGAACTTGATTATCGGCTTGATGTCTGCCGAATCAATAAAGGGCCACATATCGAACATTTGTGAATGTCTAAAAAAACTTTTTGAGTTTTTGTATGTGTGTGCAAAGCATTGTGAAAATATCTCAAATAATAAAATTATTGTAGAGCTGTGAAATCGCTTCAATCATTTGTAATAACCCTGTAATTACAGCGTATCAGTTTTTGCTTTGACAATAAACATAATTGTTAAAAGAGGAAGCATGTACAAACAACTACAAAATCATTAATTTAAAAATTCTTGAGCATTGATAACCGTTGAAAAAGTAAAACTGGTTTGAGAATTCCTTGGTGGGGAGGATAGACATGATATCTTTGACAGAAAGTCATCGACAACTTAAGATACACACAGGGAATCTAGTTCGAACACTTGCTGCTCGTGTTGTTTATTCATTACTTTGCAGACACTATTAATATTAACCTTATACTTGTTGCAGATGATGCAGTTTCTATAAAGCAGCAAAAATATTCAGTCAGACCTTGATAAGATTTTAAAGTGGTACAAAAATCAGTGACTGTGTGTAAATGTAGAACTTTACATAATATGAAACAATATAGTGTACTATGACTGCAGAGCCAGTGAGTCACAGCTGGAATCAATAAACTTGTAAAGAAAACCTGGTTGTAACAGTTCAAAGATTGGAAGATGTAGGATGGAATTACACCCATGTGGAAAGGATAGATTGCTGCTACTCACCCTAGAGAGGAGGCACTGTGTGTCACTCAATACCTCCTGTATGTGGTGAGTAGCAATCTATCCTTTCCACATGGGTGTAACAGTTTGTAGAGACAGGAACTGGTATGACCACATAGTCTCAATTGTAGGTAAAGCAGGTGGCAGACTGTGGTTCATTGGAAGAATACTAGGGTAATGCGATCAGACTACAAAGGAAATTGCTTATAAAGAAACTGGTGTGACCCATCCTATTGCTGATGTGTGCTGGCCCCCTGCTAAATAGGACTCTCAGGGGATGTTGAACGTCTACAAAGGTGGGCAGCAAGAATGGTCACACATTTGTTTGAGTCAAACAATGTTGAAAGAACTGAACTTGTAAATGCATAAGATAAACACAAATTGTTCCATGAAAGCCTGCTTAGAAATTTTGTAGGACCACCTTTAAAGTGGATCAGGGAATATACAACAGCTCTTTTATGGTTCGCTCCCACAGAGACTGCGAAAAAAAGATCAGACCAATTACAGCAAGCTCAGAGGCATTTAAGCAATCATTCTCTCGTGCTGCATATGTGAATGGAACAGCAAAAAGCTCTAATAACTGGTACAATGGGATCTACCCTCTGCCATGTAGTTCATTTGCAGAGTGTAGATGTATATGTAGAGTATGCGAGTCACAATATAGCTTCATGTCCTATACTTGGCGTGCAACCTCAAAAATTGTGCATTACATTGATTGCTTTATAGTATGCACCACATTCATATTTGAAAAATGTGATCCATGGTTCCTCTCTCTCTTCACCATGAAAACTCTCTCAAGAGACCATCTCATTGGTCTTCCAGTTTCTGTTGATGTCCAACTTGCGACCTTAGAAGTTGCCTCTTTGAAATTGAGAACATCATTCCACGACACCTCAGACAGATTGTACCATTTTCCATCTTCTTCTGCTGTAGCGCCTAGTGTATGTCTGTGACCTGGTATGTAAAAACTGACACTCTCTTTTGGTTGACAATGTAATGCTATGCAAGCTGTCCTCTTCATTTCGATTGTGTCACTTACAGGTAAGACTGTCAGTGCCCTTATTAATAGGAATGAAAGTGGTTAAAATGTCATAAAACAAGTAAGAGTAAGTCTGACACAATGACACTCACTCTCACCCAAGTTCACATGCAGTTACCTACATACTCACTCTATCTCGTATCTTACTTAACCTAATTGATTAGGTCCATCGGTCTCTCTCTTACATTAGACCAGGGTTCCATACACACAGTACCTTTTTTTACATGATAGCTACCTAGTAAATAACAATTTTAATACGACAAATAGTATTAAAATGTTTTGGGTGTCTACAGAGATAAACTGATTAAGTAATACTGATTATGAACTATTAAAGTTAATACTGGCAGTACTTTGACTGCAGCTACAGTCACTAATAATGATAATAACAACAACAATAATAATAATAATAATAATAATAATTATTATTATTATTATAACAATGACGATAGTGGCAGATATAAGAAGAATTTATAGGTGTACAAAATAGATGTTTTCCGGTATAGCAAGTTCTGGAGAAAGGAAATTTAAGGAGACTGCACCAGCTAAAGCCGGCCGGAGTGGCCGAGCGGTTCTAGGCGCTTCAGTCTGGAACCGCGCGACCACTACAGTCGCAGGTTCGAATCCTGCCTCAGGCATGGATGTGTGTGCTGTCCTTAGGTTACTTAGGTTTAAGTAGTTATAAGTTCTAGGGGACTGATGACCTTAGATGTTAAGTCCCATAGTGCTCAGAGCCATTTTTTGCACCAGCTAAGAGTACTGGGAAATGAGGAAGATCTGTCCTGGATGTCCTGAACAACTGTATTTGCCGGGTACAAGTGTCATAGAGTGTTAATGGCACTCAGGGATTCGGATCAGATGACGAATTTAGCAGCCGCAACACGTCTCACCTACTTCAGTGCCCCCAAACTCCCGTAATACCCTGCATCGAAAGCAGTGAAGTCTTGATGTAATTGGAACTTTAGGACACAATAAGAGAAAACAGCAGGGCAACCGACAGGTTCCATGTTTAAATCCGGTAATGAATACAGCTGTATAGTTGTGGTGCTCATTTAAAATGTAGAAGAATATATTAAAAACTGAAGCAGAAGTACAGCTCCTTCTGTACCCCACTAAACCTAAAGTTGCTCTGGGTCTCTGCAGCAACTAGGGTGACCATTGGTTAAAACCCTTTTCTTGGATTTGTACTTGCCCACCATCACACATCCTAAACGGCCTTGTTGCTCGTGCACAATTAGAGAAAACGTGTTCCGTAGCTGGATGAGCAATATATACTTGCACCATGAGCGGCTAGTGCTGGATGGTGAGTGGTGGTTCCCTAGCCTCAGCTCAGACACTGGGTGTGGGGTTGATCCTGTAAGCACCAATGGTCAGCCTCTTACCCTGACTATGGATAGCGTCAATGATCTTCAGGTAAGAAGGTCTTGCTGATCTGTACACTGTGTAGCTGTAATCTAACTGTGGCTACACCAAAGCCCTATAAGACTAGAGGAGACACACATCCTGTTTGTTCTCCAAGATATCCTTCTAGATCCAGGTCGATGGCATGGTGGGCTCACTCGTACAGTGTCCACCCATTCCAGGACACTTCCTCACAGTTCAAATACAGCCAGCTGGCAGAAGAGTGTCGTGTTAGCTCTGCTGATCATCAATTTTGGTGTCTGCCTTTCGAGGATTGCTCCATCTGGTACGTGAATCTATAGCAGGAAGTAGTCACTGGAATGAAGGTCATCAGTAACTTCTCACTGAGCATTATCTGTGAGGCCTGAGGAGTGAAAGAGAGGCCTGTGGCTGAGGCTGACCCTGTATCAGCGAAATTGTTCATGCTGGGGATGCACAGCTTCTGAGACCTCACGAGGCTCTCTAAAACTTGACCCTAAGGCAAATAGAGTGTGAGCCACATAATACAATTTGGGTATTGAAGTCTCCCAGTAGGAGAAAATAATGGTTGGGGGAATTGTTCTGTAAGATCTGTGAGAACCTCAGAATCTATCACTTCCTGCAGAGGTAACTACACAGAGCAGATGGTGATCTTTGGGCCCACATGAATTTCAACATCAACTGTGTGCAGGTCAATAACCAGGGATAAGGCAGAAGAGTGGTGTGTGTTGCTAACAAACACAGCTACCCTTCCCTCGGCCGTTTCCCCAGTAGGTTCATCCGTGTGGTGGCGGGTACAACTCTGTAAACACAAGCACAGGGCACGTTCCTATGGTAGGAGTTTCACTCCCTCCATGTTTGCCCTGAATCCAGTGATGTTCCACTTTAGTGTGGGACTCATTTGTCAGTGACTTTTTCTTTCACATTGTCTTTCTGCCACGGTGGGGATCCTGCAACAGACGAAGGCTTATTCTGGAAGCTAGATGGTCATCCCAGAGAGATTTCATATTCCATTGTGTCTGAAGCCAAATTATGAGAGCTGTGAGACAGAATGAGGTCTACACGGTCTGACAGTTTACGACTTGTGTTTTTCTGCAGGTAATTGTTTGGCAGGCGTGGCTTCTTAGGATTGACAGTGGTTGTGGCTGTGCTGATTTGTTTACTGGTGTCAGCCTTTTGAGATGCTGGAAGCTAAACAATCTGATTTTCTGGGGTGGGGGGTGGGGGGGATGGAGGGAGCTTCACAACTGCATTGGCGAGGGCAGGTAGTAGCACTGACACTAGCAAACTGCAGTTATGTAGAGACATTAGCTTTCAGAGTAGTCTTTTTAAGAGATGAAGTAGAGAAAGTGGGAGGCTGCATGACCATACAGGATACAATTGTTTTTAGCTCCTGCATCTCGCTCTTTCCCCCCACCCCCACCCCCCCCAAGACAAATGCCGCAGTCTCTACTCCAGGGAGGGTGATCTGCAGAACAATTAGCGCACTTCAGACAAATGAGCAAACGACTTCTTTGTGGGTGGCCTTACACTTTTGCCACAAGTGGCTTCACCCCTACATGCTAGAGTGGTGCATCCTAAGAGCATTGGGTTGGACATTTAAGTGAGGGAAAGCTATGCTGATATGCTCTGGAAGTGTTGTGTTACTGAAGGTAAGAACAAATGAATCTCATTTCACCAGTTCCCGATTTTATTACATGATCCAGTCACGTTAATGTGACCACCATATATAGTCAGTGTCAGTGCACAATAACCACTCATAGATGGCAGGTGGCAGCACTAGCAGTGGAGGGTACAGAAGGTGTGTCTGGGGGGGGGGGGGGGGGGGGGAAGGTGCAAACAGGAGTGATTTATCTGAGGTTCAAATGGAAGCATTTCTGAAATGGCTAAATTTGTAAACTGTTTGCAATCTGCCATAGTTAGTATTCTGTGCATGGCAAAATAGCAATATTCAAAACTGGTGCCAAGGCAACTGGGGTGCACACGAGGCCATAGATGACAGGGGTAAATGATGGCTGTGGAAGTATGTACAGGTGAATAAACAAGTAACTGTTGAGCAGCTGACCACACAGTTGAAGGAAGGAGCTACCAACAGAGTCTCATCAACAATATTCCTGCACCCATGCCAACTGGGGTTCATTGACAATGAAGGCTGGAATTTGCACTCCAGTACTACTACAACTGGATGTCCACCGAGCGACGACAGATGGCCTTTTCAGATGAATCATGTTTTACGCTCCAAATGGACAATGGATCATCAGAACGGTCCAGACTGGAACAGGTAGTCTTCTGGTCTAGGGGGTGTTTTCAGGGCATTCCCTGGGTGATCTCATTATTCTGCAAGGCACTGTATCAACAAAAGTATGCATTTATCTTTGAGGACTGTTTCCACCCCTGTATGCAGTTCGTTTTTCCTTGGCATAATGGCATCTGCCAACAGGACAATGCAACATGTCACAAAGGTTACAGCATATGCGTATGGCTCCAGGAGCACCATGATGAGTTTACCATACTCCACTGGCCACCCAACTCCCTGTATTGAAACCCAATTGAGAATCTGTGGGACCACTTCAGTTGGTCTGGACCTTCAGTCAAGGAACCTAGTGCAGTTACCCACAGCTCTGGCGATGGCATGGCTCCACATCCCTGTAGGTACCTTCCAGAACCACATTGACTCTCTTCCTGCATATCTCACAGTGGTCCACACTGCAAAAGGTAGTTGTTCAGGCTATCGACAGGTCGTGGCATTAATGTGACCGGACAGTGTATATGTTGCACATCAGTGACAACCTCCTGAGCTGACTCGCGTTTCAGTTCCTGTTTCGAAACAAACATTGCACGAAGCAACATTTTTGCTATAGTTCAATGTGTTGTCTAGCTCTGTTTCAATTGCGTATTCCCCAAGGCATTTAGCTATCTGGAGGTTAATTGCTTGTTGATTGCTAGAAGTTTCAATCAACAGTGTTCCATTTCATAATCACTTTAAGGATTTTAAAGTGCCAGGATTGCCCTCTAAAACCTTTAGAAAGCAAAAAATGATTTTTTTTCAAACATGCCCTTGTTTCTTTTAACTATTAAAGACACATTGTACCTAGTAGTGTATGTTCTATTACTATGAACAGAAGTACTTGGAAGAATCCTTTTGTCGGGAGGACTGGCTACCCGAGCTCTCGTGTTAGACTGGGTATTGATGCCCACCATGGTACACCCACTCTGCTGGTACTTGGTAAGTTGAAGTTCATGGAGTCCATCTCAGTCCCACAAGCTGCTAGGTAAATAAGGGTCTGTCCAAGTACAGCCCACCATTCATGGGTAAGCCTTATACAACTGACATGCAGCAGATTCTCCAGAGGTTGACCACTAACAACTGTTTTGCCACCACAACCACACATCTCATTGGAGTGCAGCACGTTTTGCAATTGATTATTTCTACCATTCTCGCATTAAGCCGAGATTCCCACTTCCTGTGACATACAGCATTCCACTGTCTGCTCCCGGTAGCCGAGTGGTTAGCGTGACAGCATGTCAATTCTAAGGGCCCGTGTTCGATTCCCGGCTGGGTTGGAGATTTTCTCAGCTCGGGGACTGGGTGTTGTGTTGTGCAAATCATCATCATTTCATCCCCTTCGATGCGCAAGTCACTGAAGTGGCGTCAAATCGAAAGGCTTGCACCAGGTGAACGGTCTACCCAATGGGAGGCCCTAGTCACATTACATCTACATCTACATCTACATGACTACTCTGCAATTCAAATTTAAGTGCTTGGCAGAGGGTTCGTCGAACCACAATCATACTATCTCTCTACCATTCCACTCCCGAACAGCGCACGGGAAAAACGAACACCTAAACCTTTCTGTTCGGGCTCTGTTTTCTCTTATTTTATTTTGATGATCATTCCTATCTATGTAGGTTGGGCTCAACAAAATATTTTCGCATTCGGAAGAGAAAGTTGGTGACTGAAATTTCGTAAATAGATCTCGCCACGATGAAAAACGTCTTTGCTGTAATGACTTCCATCCCAATTCGCGTATCATATCTGCCACACTCTCTCCCCTACTACGTGATAATACAAAACGAGCTGCCCTTTTTTGCACCCTTTCGATGTCCTCCGTCAATCCCACCTGGTAAGGATCCCCCACCGCACAGCAAGATTCTAACAGAGGACGAACGAGTGTAGTGTAAGCTGTCTCTTTAGTGGACTTGTTGCATCTTCTGAGTGTCCTGCCAATGAAACGCAACCTTTGGCTCGCCTTCCCCACAATATTATCTATGTGATCTTTCCAACTGAAGTTGTTCGTAATTTTAACACCCAGGTACTTAGTTGAATTGACAGCCTCGAGAATTGTACTATTTATCAAGTAATCGAATTCCAACGGATTTCTTTTGGAACTCGTGTGGATCACCTCACACTGTTCGTTATTTAGCGTCAACTGCCACCTGCCACACCATACAGCATCTTTTCTAAATCGCTTTGCAACTGATACTGGTCTTTGGATGACCTTACCAGAAGGTAAATGACAGCATCATCTGCGAACAACCTAAGAGAACTGCTCAGATTGTCACCCAGGTCATTTATATAGATCAGGAACAGCAGAGGTCCCAGGACGTTTCCCTGGGGAACACCTGACATCACTTCAGTTTTACTCGATGATTTGCCGTCTATTACTACGAAGTGCGACCTTCCTGACAGGAAATCACGAATCCAGTCGCACAACTGAGACGATACCCCATAGGCCCGCAGCTTGATTAGAAGTCGCTTGTGGGAACGGTGTCAAAAGCTTTCCGGAAATCTAGAAATACGGAATCAACTTGAGATCCCCTGTCAATAGCGGCCATTATTTCGTGCGAATAAAGAGCTAGCTGCGTTGCACAAGAACGATGTTTTCTGAAACCATGCTGATTACATATCAATAGATCGTTCCCTTCGAGGTGATTCATAATGTTTGAATACAGTATATGCTCCAAAACCCTACTGCAAACCGACGTCAATGATATAGGTGTGTAGTTAGATGGATTACTCCTACTACCCTTCTTAAACACTGGTGCGACCTGTGCAATTTTCTAATCTGTAGGTACAGATCTATCGGTGAGCGAGCGGTTGTATATGAGTGCTAAGTAGGGAGCTATTGTATCAGCGTAATCTGAAAGGAACCTAATTGGTATACAATCTGGACCTGAAGACGTGCCTGTATCAAGCGATTTGAGTTGCTTCGCAACCCCTAAGGTATCTACTTCTGAGGAACTCATGCTAGCAGCTGTTCGTGTTTCAAATTCAGGAATATTCCATTCATCTTCCCTGGTGAAGGAATTTCAGAAAACTGCATTCAATAACTCCGCTTTAACGGCACAGTCGTCGGTAACAGTACCATTGGCACTGCGCATCGAAGGTATTGACTGCATCTTTCCGCTTGTGTACTTTACATACGACCAGAATTTCTTCGGATTTTCTACCAAATTTCAAGACAATGTTTCGTTGTGGAACCTATTAAAGGCATCTCGCATTGAAGTCCGTGCCAAATTAAGCGCATCTGTAAATTTTAGCCAATCTTCGGGATTTTGCGTTCTTCTGAACTTCGCATGCTTTTTCCGTTGCCTCTGCAACAGAGTTCGGACCTGTTTTGTGTACCACGGGGGATCAGTTCCATCTCTTACCAATTTATGAGGTATGAATCTCTCAATTGCTGTTGCTACTATATCTTTGAATTTGAGCCGCATCTCGTTAACATTTGCATAGTCCGTTCGGAAGGAATGGAGATTGTCTCTTAGGAAGGCTTCTAGTGACACTTTATCCGCTTTTTTAAATAAAATTATTTTGCGTTTGTTTCTGGTGGATTTGGAAGAAACGGTATTGAGCCTAGCTACAACGACCTTGTGATCACTAATCCCTGTATCAGTCATGATGCTCTCTATCAGCTCTGGATTGTTTGTGGCTAAGAGGTCAAGTGTGTTTTCGCAACCATTTACAATTCGCGTGGGTTCGTGGACTAGCTGCTCGAAATAATTTTCGGAGAAACCATTTAGGACAATCTCGAAAGATGTTTTCTGCCTACCACCGGTTTTGAACAAGTATTTTTGCCAACATATCGAGTGAAGGTTGAAGTCCCCACCAACTATAACCGTATGAGTGGGGTATTTATTTGTTACGAGACTCAAATTTTCTCTGAACTGTTCCGCAACTATATCATCGGAGTCTGGGGGTCGGTAGAAGGAGCCAATTATTAACTTAGTTCGGCTGTTAAGTATAACCTCCACCCATACCAATTCGCACGGAGTATCTACTTCGACTTCACTACAAGATAAACCACTACTGACAGACACAAACACTCCACCACCAATTCTGCCTACTCTATCTTTCCTGAACACCGTCTGAGACTTAGTAAAAATTTCTGCAGAACTTATTTCAGGCTTTAGCCAGCTTTCTGTACCTATAACGATTTCAGCTTCTGTGCTTTCTATTAGCGCTTGAAGCTCAGGGACTTTCCCAGCACAACTACAACAACTTACAACTACAATTCCGACTGTTCCTTGATCCAAGCACGTCCTGTATTTGCCATGCACCCTTTGTGATTGCAGTCCACCCCGTACTTTCCTGAGGCCTTCTAACCTAAAAAACCGCCCAGTCCACGCCACACAGCCTCCGCTACCCGTGTAGCCGCCAGCTGAGTGTAGTGAACTCCTGACCTATTCAGCGGAACATGAAACCCCACCACCCTATGGCGCAAGTCAAGGAATCTGCAGCTAACACGGTCGCAAAACCGTCTGAGCCTCTGATTCAGACCCTCCACCCGGCTCTGCACCAAAGGTCCGCAGTCGGTTCTGTCAACGATGCTGCAGATGGTGAGCTCTGCCTTCATCTCGTAAGCAAGACCGGCAGCCTTCACCAAATCAGATAGCTGCTGGAATCCAGAGAGAATTTCCTCAGATCCAAAGCGACACACGTCATTAGTGCCGACATGTGCCACCACCTGCAGCTGGCTGCACCCTGAGCTGTTCATGGCATCCTGAAGGACCCTTTCCACATCAGGAATGACTCCACCCGGAATGCACACGGAGTGCACAATGGATTTCTTCCCCTCCTTAGCCACCATTTATTTTAAAACATTCCACTGCCATGTTGCACAGTAGTCGCTGAAGCATGCCCAGAGCTTTAGTTACAAAGGATTGGTGATGCTCATCAGTCAGCAGCTCGAGAAATTCAGATTCACCAAGCCCATCCTCAGTAGACAAATGCTGAATTCCCTAGGCTGTTCACCATTTCGAATGACTTAGAAAAAAATGTGTGGCTTTAGGACACTGGCTTCCAGTTTTGGTCATAATTTTGGTTTCTGCTTGTCTAATTGCAAATACTTATTTCCTAATCATCATTAAGGCCTTTCAGGTACATTATTTTAATCTCTTTCCATTATCCCCACCTGACCTTAAAATTCACCCTTAGTTGGTAGCCTTGATAGAGCATCAGCAGTTAAGTTTTCCTATCCCTTTATGTATTTAGTTGTATAATTAAATTGTTAGAGAAATAATACCCTCCCTGTTATTTTGCTGTGATACAGTTCATGCTATTGAAAGTTCCAAACTTTGTGGTTAAAATAAACTCTTTTTCTTGGCCCAAGAAATAATTCTTAAATACATGAACATGATTGTTGTGGTAGCCCAGGTGTTATGGTGTGAGGAGACATAAAACTGGCCTGCAAATGTCTCAACACACTACACTCACTGGTAAACATTATTTTGACACTATACTCCTTTCCCATGTGTATCTTTCCAGGAGTGCACTCATCTCTGACTTTATTTTTATGGATGACAATGTGCAACAACATCAAAAAGCTCAGGTAGAGAATCTCTTGGAACAAGAGGATATTTGTGTATTTTGTTCAGTTACCTTCTGTACTACACTTATCAGTTCTTTCTACATATGTTCCAAGTTTCATCAAGCTACATTACTTGGCAGTGACACATAATGGGAAAATTACTTTTCACCTTATATTTTTGCACCCCAGAGTGTTTCATGCTGCGAATTGATGAACTCCCAGTAGGATGGTTGTCAGTTTCTCTGCACATTTCTCCTGTTGTCTTGTGGTCTATTATCCCCCTATTGTAATGTACCTCTATTTTCAAAATCTCTTTTTTTCATTCCAGTTAAAATGTCCTTCCTATTGCCACTCCTCCCCACCCCTGCTATGGGACAGAAATGGTGTGTTCTGTCTGTCTCGAGTGTTAGCCATGTTGAAGTGTGAGAATATGTTCGAAATGTTTGTGAATCGTGTAACTGAGGCAGGTATTTACCCAGTCAGATGTTGGAAACAGCCTAAAAACCACTTCCCGGCTAGCTGACACACCAGCTCTCATCACTAATCTGCCAGATCGATTCGATGCTCCCTGAAATCTGAAATCAGCATGCTAATGTGCATGGCTCTTTAGGCAAGATGCTTCTGCTACTTCACTATTTTGGTACTGATTGCAGAAATCTGATTGCTGGTTTCACATTTTAATCTTTCAACTTTTTCTTCTAAACTTTACTTAGTTCAAAGAATTTCTGTTTTCTGATTTTAATTTTAGTATTGACAACATTATTAATTATTTCAAAATTATTTGCAGCTTTCTCTGTTTCTTTTGACAGAGTTCATTGTACATCCCACTGCTGCATTTTAATTTATTAAGATTCCTGTTTTTATTTCACAACTGTACAGTTGTTTCTGCAATTTTACTACCAAACTCGCACTTTATCTTGCTTTTTGAGCCCTTGATTTTATTTTACTTAGATCTTTGTTTGTTTTAGAACTGATTTCATCAATTTTATTATTATTTTACACGCTCTGGCTACTTACTTGGTCTTGTGATTGTTTCAATTCACCCATTTCAATAGCTAATACTTTCAAAATGTGGATGAACATAACATTCCCTGCCAAAAATGAACTCCCAAAGCTTGGATTTGAATTATCCCTACACTCATGTTTGTTACCAGTTCTACTTTAATCATATTGTCACATCATTCCATTTCAATTAAGAAATAATAATTTCACACATAATTTTTTTACTACTGTCACTGTACAGAAGAAACAAATAAATAAAAACTGCACTTACTTTTTCTGTGGTTAAAGTCCCCAGACCAGTCCAGTTGTTACACACAAATCCACTCCAGGCATTTACTCCTTTTTTCCTTAAATCAGGCCACTCACAATCAGGTCCAACACAGTATGTCCAGCCATTCTAATCTTATTTACTTTTGTTTCCAATAAACAATTCATTTTTAATAACTTTTTGTTAAAACACTTGTCGTCTGAAATGAAACAATATTCATTGGACTGTCAATCACACATTTCAATAAACCTAGCCACAAACACCATTTGTAACTGCCCAAACTACCAGTATGGCAGTTAAAAAAATATAGTTTATTATTTTGTATGTTGCTTCTCTAAAATAAGTAGAATGACAAATTTTATAATAGTGGTAGCTGCATGTTACTAAAATAGAGAAAAATACTCATCTTGCATATCCATTGACATATCATCAGTGGGGGTTGTAATCTCTTTGTAGCAGCATCCGTCAATCTGAATTTTTAATTTGTAGAGCTTACAGACAACATTCACAATGACTGACAAATACACAATTTTCAGCTTGTACTGAAGTTTAATGAAAATATCTGACATTACACTGTATTACTCTATAAAAATAAACTGAAAACATACATATCCAGCACTGACCAACATTCTCTTAACACTCCCCCATTAGGAACATCTTCTGTCTTCTATGCATGTGAGATGGCAAGCGAAAAGGGAGCTCTTTTCAGAGAGGTAAAATTTTCAGTACAAATAAAATATCCATTTTCATTTTTTTGTGTACTATTACAATTTACTTCATTCTGTATATGCTCATATCAATTTCAAAGTGGTTTGACTCCAACAGGAGGCAATAATATCATTAGAAGCAATGAATGTCAGTCTCCTGAAAATGAACCTCTTGTCATCATGGGGAAATAACATTGGCATGACAAGAAGCCCATTTTTCAAACTCTCACAGCTGTGTGTGCAATGCTTTACAAAATAGCATTTCCTAAATTTTAGAGACATTTAGGTACTCCGAATAGTTTTATGCAAAAGTAGTACATTTTGTAATTTATAAATGTGTACAGATGTTGCCAATTTGCACTTACAAGGGGAGGCCACCAATTGTGAAATTGAGATTCGATTCATACTGCGCAAAATAAAAGCTCATGGCCAGAGGTGTAATGTGGCAAAGCACCAAGATGCACTTCTCAGCCGTTGTCGAGAAAATCGACAGTTAAAAGAAACCGCTGCAATGAAATAGTCTCTACGATTAATAATTTTCTACAGCGTCGTGGCGCAGCGGTAAGCGCTCGGGTTCGTAATCCGAAGGTCACCGGATCGAATCTCGCGCTATGCAGTTTTTTTTATTATTAGTTTTTTGTAATATATATATATATATATATAACAAAGGGAAATATGTCTTTAAATATGTCTGCTTGTGTCTGTATGTGTGGATGGATATGTGTGTGTGTGTGCGAGTGTATACCTGTCCTTTTTTCCCCCTAAGGTAAGTCTTTCCGCTCCCGGGATTGGAATGACTCCTTACCCTCTCCCTTAAAACCCACATCCTTTCGTCTTTCCCTCTCCTTCCCTCTTTCCTGATGAGGCAACAGTTTGTTGCGAAAGCTTGAATTTTGTGTGTATATTTGTGTTTGTGTGTGTGTCTATCGACCTGCCAGCGCTTTTGTTTGGTAAGTCTCATCATCTTTCTTTTTAGATATATTTTTTCCACGTGGAATGTTTCCCTCTGTTATATATATATATATATATATATATATATATATATATATATATATATATATATATATATATATATATATATATATATATATATATATATATATATATATATATATATATATGTATATATATATATATATATAAAACAAAGATGATGTGACTTACCAAATGAAAGTGCTGGCAGGTCGACAGACACACAAACATACACACAAAATTCAAGCTTTCGCAACAAACTGTTGCTTCATCAGGAAAGAGGGAAGGAGAGGGAAAGACGAAAGGATGTGGGTTTTAAGGGAGAGGGTAAGGAGTCATTCCAATCCCGGGAGCGGAAAGACTTACCTTAGGGGGAAAAAGGACGGGTATACACTCGCACACACACACATATCCATCCACACATATACAGACACAAGCAGATATATATATAAATGAATTGCTTATGCATGTTGGTGAAGGCGGATCGCTCTCCAATTGTACCGCCTCCATTTTTCCGTTTGTTTAACAGGGTGTACCAAAGCTCTCACGTTCGCATTGATTTTCGATGATGTTATAAGTTGCGCTAGGGACCGCATCTACCTTCTTTCGAAGTTAGCAGGCAATTACGCTGTTATGCGGTGGCTCGTTTCGGCCCATTCAACATCTGTCCTTCAAGTGTAACGAGCGAGTTTATATTTCATACCTGCCACAGCAAATTTGTGTTCGTGGGGTCTCTATTCTAATTCGAACGTTTGACTTACGCTATACGTATTCGTTTCGGAATATCGTTTCTACGTCTTCCGTTAACTATATGTGGTTAACATTAAGAGGACAATTAATAACACTCATGAAATACAACTTTGTTTGCAGAAAACATAATGATATTCGAAGTCGCCAGTTTTTCCACGACAAACGACTTTCAACAACTTATTATATGCATAATTGTTGCAACAGATTGCCGGGAATTATATATATATATATATATATGTGTGTGTGTGTGTGTGTGTGTGTGTGTGTGTGTGTGTGTGTGTGTGTGTGTGTGTGTTGCATGGCGCGAGATTCGATCCGGAGACCTTCGGTTTACGAACCCGAGTGCTTACCGCTGCGCCACGACGCTGTAGAAAATTGTTAATCGTAGAGAGTATTTCACCGCAGCGGTTTCTTTTAACTGTCGATTTTCTCAACAACGGCTGAGAAGTGCATCTTGGTGCTTTGCCACATTACACCTCTGGTCATGAGCTTTTATTATGCGCAGTATGAATTGAATCTGAATTTCACAATTGACGGCCTCCCCTTGTTAGTCATAACATAGAATAAAAGATACCAGTACTTTCTTAAAAGAAAGCAACACAGCATTCACTAATTTCTCTCAATTTGGGGCCAGTTTACTTGGTTGGGGGTTGGGTTGTTTGGGGGAGGAGACCAAACAGCGAGGTCATCGGTCTCATTGGATTTGGGAAGGAAGTCGGCAGTGCTGTTTCAAAGAAACCATCCCGGCATTCGCCTGAAGTGATTTACGGAAATCACGGAAAATCTAAAACAGAATGGCCATACATGGGTTTGAACCATCGTCCTCCCAAATGTAAGTGCAGTCTGCTAACTGCTGTACCATCTCGCTCAGTCCAGTTTACTTGGTTTTTAATTTTATGTGCACTGCAATGTGCTATAGAACTGTAGGGGTTAACCACATAACGTTAATGTTAACTTAAAACAAAAAAAAAACTCTGTGCATCTGACAAAGGACATTTTAAGGGTAATATATATATATGCAGAATTTGTATCTTAAATGTGTCCAGTTAAACAATGGCAATAAAGCGAATCTTTAAAATGAATTACCGTGACACATCTTTCCATCACAAGTAACCTACCTGCCATAAATAAAAATCTATTTTTGTTTCAAATTGGTCAGAATTTAATGCTGAATGTTAAAATTACAATAACTCGAAATCCAAGATTTTTGACTTGTATGACAATGAAATTTTACAGTTTCTCTATTGAAATGGTCACATAATTAAACTTATGATTAAAATTAATGAGTTTAAAAAAAATTAGGTATGCCAAAACATTTTAGAAAAATGCAGAAAGTGTTTGATATAAGTAGTATTTTGATAGGTGTACCTTTTCAACACACAAATTAACAGTGTATGTTGTGTCAACAACTGCATTTCATTAATCATAAATTATATTTAAATTATATAATGAATATGATAACAACAATTTTTTACAGAAGCTTGTTTAATTATTTAACACTTTACGATAGTTGTTTTCAAGATATGTTATTATACAGAACCACTTTTATGTCAACTTAACAAGAAGAAGAATTTCTGTTCCAAATTTAAAGTAATGAAATGCTTTTACATTCTTACAGCATTAAATAATGAATGACAAAATGTAACAGCGGTTCTGGGACATTTCCATACTCACAATCTGGTATTGACAACTTCACTAAATGTAGAAGACTGAGTGCTATACTAGCCCGATACATTACAATACCAATGTTCAGTATGCATAGGGATTTCTAAAACACTACGTATCAATCATGTTGTGGGAACATTGTGAGCTTTGAGAGGTCGAAACCTCTCTGAAACCCCAAGGAGACGATCTTTGGAAGAGAGTGGCAGTGCATTCTTGATGTTGTAAATGTGCGGAAGCTCTGTAAATTTGCTCTGTGATAGTAAAATGATTCATGTACAACAGTGTCACATATCATATGGTTATGGTTCTAGTCTGCCTTACTACCCTACCTCTCAACTTTCGGATTTTTTTCTATTAATACTGACAGTTAAAGAAGCCCTAAACAGAGTGCACAGAATAGTAAGAGGACAGGATCATTGTATAGAAAATGATATGAAAAAACACAATGACTGATTCAGAACATTGTAGGTGTCAGCTACAAATTCACAAAGAATGTGAACTCACTGAGAGAATACATTAACCTATTTGGTGGTTTTTTGCTTCTCTTAACTAATATATCCTGTGATGCTTTTCCCAATACAATTCCAATCCCAAATACAATACTACTTTTACATTTTATAACCACTGTCTTTTTCAGTTTCACATTTAAATTAAAACTGCTTAGCTTTTCAACAGAAACTGACATAACGCTCCTTTCAGTAGTAATTCTTTCCATTAATTCTACTTCTATAATTCATGATTACCTATTTTCTCATTAGAATCAAATATTTCAAACAAGTTACTACATGACAACAAAAGTCATTGCAGTTCATTTTAAACTGTTTAAAAAATTCATTAACATATTTCTCCCACGGGTCAAGCAGAAATTGTGTACAAAATTTAAATAGTCTCTCCCAAAACAGATTCTTCACATACCATAGAATTAAAATAACTTTCTGCTCTTAATGTAAAGATTTATGCCTCTGTTTTTCAGGATTAGGTGACAAATGAGATATACTAATGGCTGACCCTTTCTTTTACTGAATCATTAACTCAGTCAAATCATTCTTACATTCCTCCAAAGTTGTGAAAGCCAAACCTGAAATAGCTGCTCCTTCTGACTGTTTAGATTGTTCTTAGCTATTCAGTGCTAGCATCTGAAATTTGTTTTGCACTTCTACAGCTTCCCTTTTACTAGACTCTTTAATTTGCTTTAGATCCATATTTCCTTCATTAAACTGTTCATTTAGCTACTTCATTTCAAACTAAATCACATTGTCTAATCATCTCAGAATGTAATCATCTTTTAAATTCAGTATAGTTGTCTCAATACCAATATTTTTATGATTTTTAGTTTTTCCTGTGCGAATCAGGAATATATTTAGCTAACATTGTAGATTATTGGTCTGTCTTCTCATTAGCTGTATCTAGGGTTGACTGATTTGAGAGAAGGGACCAGACAGCGAGGTCATCGGTCCCTTCAGATTATGGTAGGACAGGGAAGGAAGTCAGCCATGCCCTGTCAAAGGAACCATCCCAGCATTTGCCTGAAGTAATCTAGGGAAGTCATGGAAAACCCAAATCGGGATGGCTGGATGTGGGTTTGAACTGTCGTCCTCCCGAATGAGAGTCCAGTGTGCTGACCACTGCATCCCCTTGCTCGCGCTGTATCTAATTTGACATTTGGGTCAGTAGTTAACTGTCCTACATTAGCATTTGTCTCAGGAATGTTAACTATGATTTCTCATATCTTTCTTTCCAGATCAGTATCTAACTGCTTCATTTTAATATTTAATCATTCAAATCTCACTTCTGAATCTGCCATGAGTTATTTGCTAAAGTTTTTCAAAATGTCATCCAAATGGCCTTCCATATTTTGAGTTATTATTGGCATACAATCCAAATAATGTTTTCTACACAACACTTCCCTTATTCATGCCAGTACTGTCACTTGCCATAGAAATCCACAACTTAGCTCAAACTCAATTCTCTTTCACCATTATAATATCACACAAGATAATAAATAAATTTAAAAAAATTAAAAAAAAAGTAATCTGGTGTTTACATTGCATACCCGACTTTGTTGTGCAACAACTGCATCATGAAATGGACTTCACTGTGCTGCTGTAACTCATGGTGCAGCCACGAAGCAGTTGCACAACTATCTCTGGAGCTGGAAATCACCGAGTAGTCACTGGTCGCCCACTGCAATCAGTCTCTGTTTACCAAAGCAGTTGTCTGTCTCTCTTTTGTTCCATTGTCTTTCTTAAAAAATGTTGTTTGTTAAATAAATTACACACCTCTGATTGTAAATTATTATCACAAAATTTCTTTGTGATAACTGTCTCTAGCACTTTGGTTAACAGGCCCAATTTCTTTCTTCAATCTCTTATTTGTTTGTTGTTATTAGCAACAGAACGTTTTATAGGTCTTCACAAAAAAACCATTTATTCTAGTTATATGCTTCCTCCCAGCACTTTCTTATCAATTTTGTTTAATATTCTTGACATTCATCACTATTTATAGCCCTTGTGAAGTTTAAGTTTTTGCTTCACCTCCAGAAATAGTTATCACTTAATTCATGTCCCTCACTGGGGCACTATAAATGAGATGTAATGTTCAGTGTGTCAATGATCTTCTCTACCTTTATTTGGGACCATTATGCCCTTTAATTCTTCAAGAATTTCTTTCCTGATTATGATTGCTTTAAGACTTAAAATTGCTATACCACATTTCTACAAAATGACTTGCATATTCTCTTCATCGATGCACACATTAATCAGATTATATTAACACCCTCTTGTTTCAGTATCCAGAACATTGTTATGCCCTAGGGTAATATCGCCGGCAGACTTAAAAAATTCGTTCAGGTTCTACCTGTAAGCCAAACCACTTGGGTCAATGACCAGTAGACTGACAGCTACGGGGAAATGCTGAGCAAGTTGTGGAAAACACGGAAGCTATCACAGTACAGGGGAGTAACAGAGCACCTGGAAAGAGCCACATCTGCTGCCAACCTGCAAGCCGTTCCACGCCACAATGCACCGTACCTCACCTCACGGAAGCCGACAGCATCAGGCAGCAGTCATCACACAGCAACAGTCTCAACAAGCATTAATTTCTCAGTTTTCTATCTCACAGCCAGTCTAGCTATGGAGTCCAAATTTAGCAAGATGGTGGTAAAGAAGTCAGGTAGTGACGTTGAGTCTAAAGGGAGTGGGAGAGGGCCTCAGAGCCCACACAGACAGGGAGAAGAAGCAGAAGCTGGTGTAGTGGCTATACTTGGATCATTAATGAGCCAAATGGGGGAGTTCAGAACTGAATTAAAAACTGATAGGGTGGATTTCAAGACTGAATTAAAAACTGATATGGGGGGTATAAAAAGTTCTTTGGGGGCCAAAATCAGAAAGTTAAATGATCAATTTGGGGATTTATCAGAAAAAATTGAGGAGGTAGAAGGAAATTTGAATGCTCAAATTGATGCAGTTGCTGTAGAATTAAGGGGCAGAATTGATTCAGGCAAGCAGTTTGAGCCATGCGTGACTCGTGTTCCCACCATCATGTATTTTACACCTTGTTTTTTTACGTACTTCCACCTCATTACGTTAATTTAAATTACTACTGTCACTGAGTTGCTGCTTCGCCTGACGGTGACTGACACTAGCAGCGCATATCAATATATCCCCTCTCATAGTATCTTTGTTCGACTGCTATGACTTCCCAGTTGTTGTCGGTCGTAAGCCAGTTCAGGTCGCGAGTTCGGGTCTGCCAGTCAATTGGAACGTGTCTGGAGCGCAGTCCAGACCTGCAAGTCAGGGAGTTGCAATGCGGCACTAGTGCAGTCGGGTTGGAGCAGCAGTGAGGTTTGTGTCGACATGGCTCACCCGACCATTGCCGCCACGCATCACTTGAGCCAGGCCACGGTCTTGGTGGATTGACGGTCGGTCGTCCTGCCCGACGGCGCATTTTGGTTCGCCGATCGTTCGTGAGTTTTGTGTGTGTGTGTGTGTGTGTGTGTGTGTGTGTGTGTGTGTGTGTGTGTGTGTGTGTGTGTGTGTGTGTCAACTCCCAATTTGTCTTCATGTGTGCTTAGTTACTGTTGTGTATCGTTCAAGTCTTTGTCCAAGTGTTTGTCAGGTTGTGTGTGTAGTTGGACGACTATTTTAGATGTTCTCGGCATTCTGAGTGGAGTCGCTTGGTTGCTGCGGACGAGTGAAGTTATCTCCGCGTGGTGCAGTCGGCTGGGTCTGCTGGCAGTCCCTGCGCAGTGCCGGAGTGTGTGTGGAGCTGTCTCATCGCTACGAGCTTTGTGGTTCACCAACCCAGGACGTCAAAATTGAGAAGTGGTTTCAACTACCCAAGCCACGTGCATTCATGTTGTGTGGTTCATTTCGGTGGTTTGCTGTTGGGGAGGTTTTCCTGTGAGCAACACCGAGTGTTTTTATTACTGAAATTTAGGTGCCATGTGGTGCAATTAACTATATTGGTTGACTACAATTCGAGTGCACCAGCGGAATTTTCTGCCTTGTGGCCGTTAGTGTTCTGGTTACCTGCCCTGGCCACTGACGTAAATTCAGGCGGTGTTCCTTTTATGTGAAGTTAACTATATTACCGTATTTCAAATTCGAGTGTACCAGTGGAATTTTCTGCCTTGTGACCGTTAGTGTTGCGGTTACCTGCCCTGGCCACTAAAATAATTTCATTCTTTCCCCACCTGTTGTCGCTGTGCAACATGGTGTGTAATTTTGACAGCTAATACATATTTTGTTGTGGATTATCACATTTGTAACCTTTTGTGTTTGGGTTCTCATGTACTGATTGGTGGAAAGCAAGTCGTCGTGTTGGTCGGTCCGTGACTGTCCCCTGGCTGGGTTACGACGGATCAAGTGTAGTTGGGCTCACCACCTGTCCTACCTCACCTGAGTGAACGAGGTCAGACCAACCTCCCTGGAGGCTTCCGAGTGCCATTTTCTTTATTGTCCCTCTCACCAGTGTTTAATTCTCTGTTAATAATCTATCATAGCCAATGATTTAAAAAAAAAAATTGTTTTTACTGGACTTTATGTATTTTGAATTTTGAAACATCAATTGTGGACCTTAAGTTGCTTAAAACCTTATTCTTGAAATTACCCTTTAAGCAAAAACATTGCAGCCTTCTGCCTTAAAAGATTATGGAAATGTTGTTGTTGTTGTGGTCTTCAGTCCTGAGACTGGTTTGATGCAGCTCTCCATGCTACTGTATCCTGTGCAAGCTTCTTCATCTCCCAGTACCTACTGCAACCTACATCCTTCTGAATCTGCTTAGTGTATTCATCTCTTGGTCTCCCTCTACGATTTTTACCCTCCACGCTGCCCTCCAATGCTAAATTTGTGATCCCTTGATGCCTCAAAACATGTCCTATCAACCGATCCCTTCTTCTAGTCAAGTTGTGCCACAAACTTCTCTTCTCCCCAATCCTATTCAATACCTCCTCATTAGTTACGTGATCTACCCACCTTATCTTCAGCATTCTTCTGTAGCACCACATTTCGAAAGCTTCTATTCTCTTCTTGTCCAAACTAGTTATCGTCCATGTCTCACTTCCATACATGGCTACACTCCATACAAATACTTTCAGAAACGACTTCCTGACACCTAAATCTATACTCGATGTTAACAAATTTCTCTTCTTGAGAAACGCTTTCCTTGCCATTGCCAGTCTACATTTTATATCCTCTCTACTTCGACCATCATCAGTTATTTTACTCCCTAAATAGCAAAACTCCTTTACTACTTTAAGTGTCTCATTTCCTAGTCTAATTCCCTCAGCATCACCCGACTTAATTTGACTACATTCCATTATCCTCGTTTTGCTTTTGTTGATGTTCATCTTATATCCTCCTTTCAAGACACTGTCCATTCCGTTCAACTGCTCTTCCAAGTCCTTTGCTGTCTCTGACAGAATTACAATGTCATCGGCGAACCTCAAAGTTTTTACTTCTTCTCCATGAATTTTAATACCTACTCCAAATTTTTCTTTTGTTTCCTTTACTGCTTGCTCAATATACAGATTGAATAACATCGGGGAGAGGCTACAACCCTGTCTCACTCCTTTCCCAACCACTGCTTCCCTTTCATGCCCCTCGACTCTTATAACTGCCATCTGGTTTCTGTACAAATTGTAAATAGCCTTTCGCTCCCTGTATTTTACCCCTGCCACCTTCAGAATTTGAAAGAGAGTATTCCAGTCAACATTGTCAAAAGCTTTCTCTAAGTCTACATCCTTACATTTGTCCTCTAGCCATCCCTGCTTAGCCATTTTGCACTTCCTGTCAATCTCATTTTTGAGACGTTTGTATTCCTTTTTGACTGCTTCATTTACTGCATTTTTATATTTTCTCCTTTCATCAATTAAATTCAATATTTCTTCTGTTACCCAAGGATTTCTATTAGCCCTCGTCTTTTTACCTACTTGATCGTCTGCTGCCTTCACCACTTCATCCCTCAGAGCTACCCATTCTTCTTCTCCTGTATTTCTTTCCCCCATTCCTGTCAATTGTTCCCTTATTCTCTCCCTTAAACTCTCTACAACCTCTGGTTCTTTCAGTTTATCCAGGTCCCATCTCCTTAAATTCCCACCTTTTTGCAGTTTATTCAGTTTCAATCTGCAGTTCATAACCAATAGATTGTGGTCAGAATCCACATCTGCCCCAGGAAATGTCTTACAATTTAAAACCTGGTTCCTAAATCTCTGTCTTACCATTATATAATCTATCTGAAACCTGTCAGTATCTCCAGGCTTCTTCCATGTATACAGCCTCCTTTCATGATTCTTGAACCAAGTGTTAGCTATGATTAAGTTATGCTCTGTGCAAAATTCTACAAGGCGGCTTCCTCTTTCATTCCTTCCCCCCAATCCATATTCACCTACTATGTTTCATTCTCTCCCTTTTCCTACTGACGAATTCCAGTCACCCATGACTATTAAATTTTCGTTTCCCTTCACTACCTGAATAATTTCTTTTATCTCGTCATACATTTCATCAATTTCTTCATCATCTGCAGAGCTAGTTGGCATATAAACTTGTACTACTGTAGTAGGCATGGGCTTCGTGTCTATCTTGGCCACAATAATGCGTTCACTATGCTGTTTGTAGTAGCTAACCCGCACTCCTATTTTTTTATTCATTATTAAACCTACTCCTGCATTACCCCTATTTGATTTTGTATTTATAACCCTGTAATCACCTGACCAAAAGTCTTGTTCCTCCTGCCACCAAACTTCACTAATTCCCACTATATCTAACTTTAACCTATCCATTTCCCTTTTTAAATTTTCTAACCTACCTGCCCGATTAAGTGATCTGACATTCCACGCTCCGATCCGTAGAACGCCAGTTTTCTTTCTCCTGATAACGACGTCCTCTTGAGTAGTCCCCGCCCGGAGATCCGAATGGGGGACTATTTTACCTCCGGAATATTTTACCCAAGAGGACGCCATCATCATTTAATCATACAGTAGAGCTGCATGTCCTCGGGAAAAATTACGGCTGTAGTTTCCCCTTGCTTTCAGCCGTTCGCAGTACCAGCACAGCAAGGCCGTTTTGGTTAATGTTACAAGGCCAGATCAGTCAATCATCCAGACTGTTGCCCCTGCAACTACTGAAAAGGCTGCTGCCCCTCTTCAGGAACCACATGTTTGTCTGGCCTCTCAACAGATACCCCTCCGTTGTGGTTGCACCTACGGTACGGCCATCTGTATCGCTGAGGCACGCAAGCCTCCCCACCAACGGCAAGGTCCATGGTTCATGGGGGGGATTATGGAAATACATTTTAAAATTTAATTGTGGCCCTCAGCCACTTGTATTGCACCTTGCATAAGTTTGTTCTTTTTACTTTTGCCTTGAGGCTTTCCGGCCTAACTGTGATACCATATGTATTTTAATTATTTATTTGCTATTTTAATAGCATTTTTATTTTGTTGACTTTTAAGATTTCTTGTTTGGAAGCCCTCAGCTGTGAAATAATTGCCTTTTTTAAATTCGTAGTTCTAAAGGTTCGACTATGTGCCGATTTGGTTTAAAGGTGTTATTAAATTACAATAAATTACAATTTGAGTGAACCTGACCGACACCTTATTTGGCCCTTTCCACGATCCTAATCACCTGTTCTTCCCTGTAGGTTTAGCGGGTGTTTCACAGTTGTGTGACAAGGAGAGACGAGACAAGGCTGGCTATGATTGATGTGGAACAAAAGATTGTGGCTAGTTGCTATAAAACCAGAACTTCATTATTAGGTCAGCTATCAGGGACAGCTAGCTATCTATGGAAGGAAATTGAAAATGTGGCTGCTGTTACTTTAAAGAATAGTGTAGAAATTGCCAAAGTTAACAGTAGATTAAGTAATGTAGTAATGGAAGTATGGGGTGGCCTATGGTACAAGTACCCAGTGGGAAGACTTTTTCAGGGGAAAGCAAGTACAATGCTATGAATTTTCTGGCAGCATGCAATGATTGTTTTATTGATGGTACAAGTGACAATAGCAAAATTAAACTGGTAAAAAGATTGTTGGAGTGTTCTGCTTAGGCATGGACAAATAAATGTGTAGTGAACAATTTAAATCATATAGTGTATCTGGACAGATGTTTCTAAATAGGTATTGTAGCCAAGCAAAACAATGCAGATTACAGAATTATTTTTTGAATGGGTCAGTTTACAGAGGAGGTAGGCAAACTATGAGAGAATTTTGTCAGGAGGAATTAAGATGGTTGGTACATTTGGATAGGCCACTGGGAATTCTGAGTGAGATTTCTACTCTATGGAGAAGGTTACCCGAAAATGTATAGTGGGAATTGATATATTGCCCAACAGATTTTACAGAAATGAGAGAATTTTGTCAGGAGGAATTAAGATGGTTGGTACATTTGGATAGGCCACTGGGAATTCTGAGTGAGATTTCTACTCTATGGAGAAGGTTACCCGAAACTATGAGAGAATTTTGTCAGGAGGAATTAAGATGGTTGGTACATTTGGATAGGCCACTGGGAATTCTGAGTGAGATTTCTACTCTATGGAGAAGGTTACCCGAAAATGTATAGTGGGAATTGATATATTGCCCAACAGATTTTACAGAAAATTTCTTGGATTGTATTGAGAAGATTGACCAGGCAATGTGCTATAAGCCAAATTCAGGGTGTAATAATTCAGGAAATAATCAGAAGAATAATGGAGACGAAGAAATTGTGAGAGTTGGGGTAATAACCACCATAATTCAAGCAGGGAAGGGAATCAGAATGGTAATTGGAGAGAAAATAGAGACAGAACTTAAAATGAAACTAGGAGGGATAACAGGGAAATATTTAATGATGATGTCAGGTACGAGAGAGGTGCATGGGGAAATAGAAACAGGAGCGATCAAAGGCCAATGCAGGAACAGAGAGATGGGAGACGAGAAATTAGTGCAAGGGGACCACAGGGACAAAATTCTTTAAACTGAGATTTGTTCCAAACAGGGTCGAATTTGGGACAATGAATCATGCAGGAAATAGGACCATGAGATGGGAAAATATTTGTGGGAGAAATAATGGTGGATCTTTTAAGAGTTTTAGGCAAAATATTGGGAGGTATTTCAACAAAAGCAAAGGCAGTGGAACAAGGGAAGAGAAAGTATGGAATAAGAATTATAGGCAAACTAACAGGGGGTTTGTTGCTCATGATAAAAATAAACAAATGAGGGAAGAAAGGATTTGTGGAATGAAGGCAATTATGGGTAATGATGAGATATTTGGGAGTTGGTTTAATCAGGATGATAAGAGGAGGGCTTTTAGAAGTAAAAATAATAACAAAGGTAGTAATCAGGTGGGAGAAATAAATGTTGGGGGTTGGTTAAATAAAAGAGATCAAAATGTGGGGGATAATGATTCAAATAGTATTGGCTTGGCAATTATGCTAAGTAATGAGCATTTATCATTTGTGAATTCCGCGGGAGAAAATGTATGGTGATGTTGAGTGTGTATATGTAAATGACAGCTGAATTAGCAATATGTTGAATGCAATGGAACTTTCATCAGTGGTAAGAGGTATAAATTATGTACAGTGCCTGACTCAAATGTTGTTGTAGATGGAGATATAAGGAAGGTATGTGCTCCAGCAATGTGAATGTATTAAAGAGTGAGCAGGCAGTAGATCCTGAATCAGATGTTGTCATGGGTGATGTCAATATGTGGCACAAGGCTGCAGAACATGTTGTTAAGTTATGTGGAGGCACTCATTCCAGTAATGATATGGAATGTACCAGTGAGCAGGCCATAGTTCCTGTTACCAATGAACGAGTAGTAGTTGTAGGTGAAGTTTTTAACGTGCAGAATGTAGCTGCAGGTGTTGATATTGTGGTTGAAACTGTGAGGGATTCTGTTGATTCAAGTAAATTTATGCCTGTTGCTAATGGTATGATTGAAGAAGCTGGGCAGACACATTTTTCCAAGGAAGCATGGGAGAATAAGGCAGAGAATGATTTTGATTCTGATGGTTGGATAGCCAGGGAAAAATGGTTTCAGAAGTGGGCACCTGAGAATTGGGAGATTAGCAAGCATGATTATGCCAAGCATGTCAGGAATTTATGCAGGGTAAGTGAGGTGTTTGAATATGCTTACAAGGAAATAGTTAATGGGGATAAAGATGATAAATCATTGGATGAAGTATGTGTACTTACGACTGGAAAAGATAGTGTAGGTGATAATAATACTGTGAATACTGATACAATTAGTGTGGAAGTTGAGGATGTTTATGAAATCCAACATTTCATATTGTATTAAGATGAACAACAGATAGCTGTGCATGAGGAGCTAAATACTCGATGGATGGGGAAATATAAATGTGGTTATGATGCTGATGACTGGGTTAATTCTGCAAAGCTGCACCAGCAGGTGATACCAGATACCTGGTAGGAAGAAAAATAGAGTTGCTAGAAAGCTAGGGGGGTTGAGTTAGGAAACTCTGGGATTAAAGAGGCCTTTGATTTAATATATTCAGAGGATAAGGATATTGAATCTTGAGAGGAGGACTTGTTGGCTGAAACAGAATTGAAGCATGATTTTATTGAAAAGGTGCAGCTGATAATATATTTTGGTGTGGCAGTGGTCTGTGGAACTGATTTGGTGGATACTGGAAGTTCTGTGTCTGGGGTGGCATAGAGCTTTTATGAGCATATTAAGAACAGGGAAACGGTGGAATTTCCAGTCACAGGGGTGAGAATTAAAAATGCTACAGGAACTTTCAGTAAACCAGTGAGAAAGGAAGCAGTTATAGATGTAAACATTGGAGGTTAAGTATTTAGTCACTCATTTTTGGTGGTCCCAAGTTTAAGTATGAATCTGGTGTTGGGGATTGATTTCCTGAGTAAATATGAGGCATACATAAATTGTAAGGACCAGCTGGTGGAACTGAATACTGTTGAAGGAAGAAAAGGGGTTAAATTCAAAAATGCATTCAATGATGAAGAATTGATGACTAGTTTGCATGTAGCACGGCACACGATGGATGAGATGGAGGTTGAGAAAGAGATAAGGAATAAAGTAAATGGTATAAAGGGGATTTCTGAGGATGAGAAGGCAGAATTATATAAACTATTGAGTAAAAACAAAGACATGTTTTCTGAAAAAACAGGGAAGGTGACTGATTTTGAGTATGCACTCAGGGTGAATTCACATGAACCCATTAAGGTCAGGCCATACTCTATAGCACTGGCAGAGAGAGAGGCAGTTAGAGAAGAACTACAGCTTCTGTGAGATTGGGGAATTGTGAAACAGTGCAGAAGTGAATATTGCAACCCAGTAGTAGTTGTCAAGAAGGAGGAAAAGTTGGTGTGCTTGGTTCTAGATGCTAGGAGGTTGAACAAAATAACTGTAAGGGAAACTGACCACCCTGAGAACATGAATGAATTGATTTTAGGGTTCAAAAGTATAAAACTATTAACAACTATGGATTTGATGACTGGTTTTTGGCAGATGCCTTTAACAGTGTGAATAGCAGTGCCACTGGGTTGATCTCATGAAGTAATGTGGAATAAAAAGGCAGCCAACCTGATAGCTGAGACAGTGAGCTTTCCACCAAGCACATTTATTTCTGAACAAGAGGGGCAGGAGCTAATTACTGGATAACTGGCAAAAGGGGCCTTACAGAGAAAACATAGGCATGATTTAAGTCTACAAAGTGCAAGGTGGGTGACACAGTATTAGTAAAGACAAAGGAACGGTCAAAGGATTTAGATTCTGATATCAAAAAGCTTTTTGAATTCTACCATGGCCCATTTGTTGCGGTAAGCTGCCCTCACCCAAATGCTTACATGTTGGAGTATCCTAAGTCACAAAAACCATTGGGACTCAGGGATGTAACTGAGGTTTGACTGTACAAACAGCCACTGTAATAGGGGTGAATACTTTTTTTTAATAGTAAGACTAGGTGTTTACTTAATGGTGCTTATATACTGAGGATAATTTATCATGTGTATGTTAGATATTTTTTTAAGGGACTCCTTACTGTATACTATTTACATATGTGTTTAGGTTTAAGAGTTTTCTGGATGGCCGTGTTGTTTTCATGTTTATTTTGGTAAATGTATGGTGGTACTTGATGTTAGGAACAGCTGGTTGACACAGCTAATGCTCTCATAATGACTAGTGATACAGTCTACAATAGTTTTAGTCACTGTACAGCACTTATATGTACATGATAGGATGTGAATGCGAGAGAGGGACATTGAGTGGCATTTTTCTTATTGTTTATAATGGTGTGAATATTGATTCAGTTTTTCACAAGTGGTGACTGTGATTTGGTCACACACGATTCTTTTTTTTTGCATGGGGTTGGAGATAGTTCAGCATGGGGTTGACTGATGAGAATATGAGATTGAACATATGATGTGTTCTTGTATTCAAAATGAAATTTTCACTGTGCAGCGGAGTGTGCACTTATATGAAACTTGTATTCATTGAAGAAATGTTTAGATTTGGGGGGGGGGGGTTATATAATTTGTTTTTATTTTTTTATATGTTTAGGATTAGTTACTTTCAGGGGAATATATTACATATCAAGATGGCGGCTAGTGTGAAAATTCGTTGTGCGTGTCCGAGAAAAAGTGTGAATTTTGCAGTGAAAAAGAAAAATTGTGACAGTGGTAAGGATGAAATTACAAAGCTCAGCGAATGGGTGTCTAGTTTACAATTTATTATCAGTTCCTTGAAGATGGATATCAAGAAACTTAAAGAAGAAAAAAGTGAACGGAACATGAAAAACTCGCGCCATGAAAGTACGAATATGACGGAGAATTGGACGGAAGTGAAGTACAAAAGACGCAAACAGATAATAGAAGATACAGAAAACGGCGAAAGAAACATAAATATAATGAACGAAAATTACTTTCAAGCTCTTTCGACTACGGATTGTGAAAGTGAAGTTAACAGTGCGAGTGTACCATGTGGAAAACCAAACGACTTTGTGAATAAGGTAAAACATGGAATATTTCAGCAGCAGTTAAGTAAAAGATCATATGCGAAAGTGCTCACGAAAAATCTTCCACCGCTAAGCTCCTCTACTGAGGCAATATCGACATGTGTTAGCAAAAAAGACACAATAAATAGTGCCAAACAAGACTTCCCTTACTGCAAAGGTAGGCAGGAAACAGGCAATCTCGGAACAGCAAGTACCGGTAAAATTGAACCGTATGCCGACAGCCAATGACGAAATACAACCGCTGAATTTCGGCGTACAAGTAGTCAGAATTTTAGTTTTAACTGTTCAGTGCTGCTACGTCAATGAGTCAAGAAAAAATTTCCTCATTGAGCAAAAAGGACTTTTCCATCTTCCTGGCGGGATCAAATGATATAGCTAGGAACGAAAAAAACGATCTCTTAATCTCGCTAAAAAGAAATCTGTATGAGCTGAGAGGAACAAATGTTATTGTTTTTTCAGTGCCACACCGTTATGACTTGATAGAATGGTCCTGTGTAAATAATGAAATTGAAACTGCAAATAAAGAGATGCAAAATATTTGCAAGCGGTTTGAAAATGTAACATTTGTGAACATCAGCAATTTAGGGAAAAGATTTCGCACAACACATGGTTCCCATCCAAATGTACTTGGAAAAAACGTAATAGTAACAAAAATTTTAGAACTTGTAAATAAAATATCAAATATGCAGTGTGATGATAGAAAAGTCATACCTCTCATGGACAGGAAGTGTGTGTATCCTGTAGAATCCAATGTGAAATCTGCTGTCAGTGAAGCTACACCTCTCCAAGACAAATGTGAAATTTTATTAATGCAAGTGAACACTCCAAATGTTAATAATTCACAGAAAGGCACAGCATTTATGGAACAACAAACGCCAGAAATAAGTGAAACAGCAGCAGCACCATCATTAACAGCAGCAGCAGCAGTAGCAGTAGCAGAACCAACGACGACTGGAGCAGCAACACAGCAATGCTTAAGGAGGAGCCAAAGGAAAAATACATCTGTGTCATTCAATGATAATTTTTTATTGTTTCAAGCCAAGAAGAAAATAAAAATGTGAAAAATCAGCCTGCGAACTCACAGATAAGTCACAACAACATCCTATTTTTAAACATTCAGGGTCTTGAAAATAAAGTTGAAATTCTGGGGGAGTCATTGCCACAGAAAAAGTATTCTTTCTTATGTCTATCAGAACATTGGCTTAAACCAGAACAAATACAATACTATGTACCAGAAGGTTATAAATATGGAAACAGTTTTTGCAGATCTCAGTACCGTAATGGTGGAACTGTTATCTATGTTTCAAATGACATAGAGTGTAGAGAACTAGATCTTAGTTGGACATGTCTAGAGAAACACTTTGAAATTACCGGGATCATATGTGATATAATGAAACTTATCATAGTATGTATCTACCATTCCCCTGACTCAGATGATAAAACTTTTTTAGATAATTTAGACAGTGTACTCTGCTACATAACAAAATGGAAACAGTATGTAACTGTAATTGGGGGAGACTTTAATCCAAGCTTTGATGTAACATGTAACAAACCCAGTGTAAATAAGTTACTGAGTATGCTAAGGCAGCACAACTTCCATCATGTAAATTCAGAACCAACAAGACTACAAGCGTGCTTGGATAATGCTTTTGTCAACTGTGCTCGTGATATGTACTCCACCAAGGTAAATGAATTTGTTTTCTCAGACCACTCCATGTTAACAGTAGAGTTAAGACATTTTATAAAAGGGGATGAGAGCAAGGCTGCATAGAAGTTAACAAAATCTAATACCTTAATATTAACAAAACACAATCTCATAAAACTAACACACCAGCTGAGCATAACAAACTGGGACAAATTATTCAAAACTGTGATTCCAGTGCCCAAACAGTTTATGAAACATTCCACAATTACTTAACAGGTATTTTAAAAGCCCATCTTGTTCAAAAGAAATACCATAAAACAAGAAAGGGTAAATTTTGGTACACCAAAGAACTGGAGAATCTAAAAAATAAGCTACTGCTGTTGAAGCGCCTTGCCAAAGTAAACAATTCTAATGAAATTAAGGATCTCGAAAAAATCACTAAGAAACTGTATAAGAAAGAGTTGCAATTGGCGAAACTAAGATACGACACAAATTTCATAAAAAATAGTAAAAAGCAATGCAAAACAGCCTGGTCAGTAATTAATACTGTTAAAGGTGAAGTCAGAAACTTCGACAAGACAGTCCCAATACCAGCAGATACATTCAATAAATATTTTGTAAGCTGTGCTGATGATATCAAAAAGCTGACCGGAAAACCCAATGTAACATGTATAGATTATCTGAAGAGAGCAAACCTAAATCATAATAGGGCCAGATCATCATTGAAACACTTCAAAGAGGTATGCCAACATGAAGTTCTTAAAATAGTCAAAGAAATGAAAAATTCATACAGTACAGATATTTTTAATATGTCAAACAATCTATTGAAAGAAATCATACATTACATTGCAGCACCATTAACATATTCTATAAACCTGTGTCTCATAGAAGGGTTTTTTCCTGATCCTCTCAAACTATCCAAGGTAACTCCAGTCTTTAAGAAGGGTGTCAAATCAGATCCTGCAAACTACAGACCAATTTCACTAATTCCAATACTAGGAAAAGTCTTTGAAGGCATAATATATAAGCAGATGTATGAGTACCTAGAACTAAATGGTTAAGTGCATCACAGTTTGGTTACAGAAAAGGAAGGTCAGCTATACATGCCATAGAGCTCTTAGTCAGAGACATTCTAGCAGCATTTGAGGACCATGCGCATGCACAGGTAATCTTATGTGATCTGAGCAAAGCTTTTGACTGTGTTGACCACTCACTTCTGCTCTCTAAACTTGAGTACTATGGAATATGTGATAAAAGTTTAAAACTCATCAAATCATACCTCAATAAAAGGAACCAAGTGGTGAGTTTAGGAAGTCATCTGTCAAACATACTCGAGGTTCAACATGGAGTGCCACAGGGATCTAAATTGGGACCACTTCATTTCCTTGTACACATAAATGACTTACCAGGAAATATAGATGTAAAGACATATATGTATGCAGATGACACAACTTTTCTATCTATAAACCATGTACTTGATAACCTTGTAAGTGATATGAAATTGGTAAAAGAAAATGCAACATCATGGTTTATAGCCAATGGTCTGCTATTAAATGAGGAAAAGACCCAGAATATGTGGTTCAGTCTATCAAAGACTACAAAAATAGAAAAACAAAAGGCAAAGTTTTTAGGTATCGTACTTGACAACAGTCTAACATGGAACTCTCATGTTGATCACATAGTGGTTAGGTTGTCAAGAGTTATATATTTGTTGAAGAGACTGATGTGTTGTGTGACATTTGAGTACGTAGGGACAGCGTACTTTGCCTTTTTTCAATCTGTTTTAAGGTATGGGTTAATACTCTGGGGAAACAGCAGAAAAATAAATGAAATTATGGTGATCCAGAAGAAAGCAATCAGTAATGGCTAAGGTAGATAATAGAACACATTGTAAATCATTGTTCATTAAATATAGAATTTTAACAGTAATTAATTTATATATTCTTGACAGTGTTAACTACATACTTGCTGAACTACCTAATTTAAGTGTAACAAATGAAAGGCACGGCTGCTATACAAGAACGTGTACTTCTCTGCTGTTGCCACAAAATAGATTACCTAAAACTAACAATAGTCATAAGTATATGGCAATTAAAATATATAACAAATTGACTAAAAATGGGTCAATCAAGCCTGACAAATTATTTAAAGACAATGTTCATAACTTCTTGTTAACTAATCCATTCTATTCATTAGAAGAATTTTTAGAAATGCCCAATATCAAATTAAATATGTAAAAATTTATTTTGTAAAATTAATAGGTTAAGTGAACTGACGAAGTCTATTGCGTGTAACAATGCTGAATGACTAATAAAGAATCTGAATCTGAATATAGGTTGACTTGTGAATTATGTTGTGCCATGGGGTATTTTATATATTTGATGTTATTCAGTTTGCAGTGCTGTAATTTGCATTCATCATTGGGCAGCAGTTGCATTATTGTTTGGGTTAAAACTAGAGACAGGGTTGTTGCTGGAATTTAGCATGGAACCCATCATATGATAAATTTTTGAGTACTTTTCTGGTCCCATATATTCTTGGTTTCACTTTGGTTAGAGACACCTTGTTTCAATGTTGTACAGTTGCAATGATTTGGGTCATTTCTGTTCTCGAATGCAACAAATTGTTGCGATCAAAGAAAAGTCTGAGGCCAGCACGTATTTCTCGGTAACACTACTATCTGTATGTCTGTGTCAGGTTTCACCCCAAAATTTGGCTTTAACTGCGTCAAGTCTGGATAGCAGAGGGGGTAGGTTTGCATCTGGCCAGTTCTTGGTACGCAGACACCTTTGCTGATAGGAAATTGATTGGGTGAATTTTGTTTGTTCCTGGTAGAATCAGGTTAGCTGACTGGCAGGAGAAGTTGAGAAACAGCGCCTCAGGTATGAGCTGCAACACTGATGCAGGTCAGAGGCACACCACAGAAGACAGCAAAAGGTGCAGTGCTTACTGTACGTGCTGCGTAATTTCTACTAAGAAACATAGTGCATTGAAATAAAAAGATGGATAAAGAAAAGGACAATATTTAGAGGACTTTAAGAAAAATTGCTGGTCCACCTTTGATTCATTTGTTTTGTTACCTACCACTTTTGGCCAGTCATATCAGCATCATAGAAATGCTGATGAATAAACGTATTTAGCGTAAGTATAGTTAAGTTAGGGTAGCAAGTGCTGCTGCGTAAGATGCTGTAGGGACTTGTTCATTTCGATTTTTCTGTTATCATATTTAGAGTTTACTTTTCTGTATCATTTCATTTCTGAGGGTGCAGATTGGGTTTGGTTAATATGAAAAGCTAAATTATCTAAACATGCCACAAAAATATATAAGACTTTAAAAGTTATTGTTGTCTTAAAAATTTTCAAATTTATGAAATTCAAAAGCTAATATCTCGGCACTTTTTTGGCCGATTAATATGAACAAAGTGTTTACAGATGCATCTAGTAGAGCTGCATCGAGCAATCGTAGCCGATTTCACAGAATATGTACCATTTTTGAATGAGAGGTTGGAATATCGGATTTGACGGAGAGAAACTGTGTTTTTGGTAATAAATAAATTTAAAGAGACGAAACTAGCAGCAGCATTCTAAAGTTTAAAGAGGCAGGTGCGTAATTAAGTGTGTATTTTTATTTGTTTATTTATATTTAATAACAAAAATCGGGAAAAAGCAAAATCATGCCACAAGAACATCATTATTTGTGAAAAAATGGTGGCAGATACAAAAAAATTTGACTTCCAATTGTTATTGCCCAGAAAATTTCCAAATTTTTCAATGTATATCATATGTGTTATTGTGTTTAGTTTTAGAATATTTGTATTTTTTTTGTCAGACATTGTTTCGAGTTAGGCAGTCATTTTGAGGGTGTATAGGGTGGCCACCTTTGTGGGGAAGTTGAGTTTGAGTGACGCTAAGAGCCGAACGTGCTGCCCATCTGGGGGAGTAGTATTGGGTTGGTAGCCACAATCGGAGACAAGTATGTATGTAGCGACATTCAAGTTGAGTGCAATATAGTGGTTTAGGACAGCAGAACAACAGTATATTTTGAGAACTATGAACAGACTGTCAAGTGCCAAGATCATGACATATGAATTTTATAGAGAAGTGGTGTAGCACCAGCTATTAATGGCCACGCTTACATAACAGCCCCTCAGATTGCATTTTAAGTGTTTAGTCAATATACTGAAGACTGTTCGTGGAAAAATAGAAATAAACTACTTGCTCAAATTATGAATCAATGTGGGTGACTCAATATTTTAAATTTCAATGCAATACCTACCTGCATTGTTTTTTTTTAATGTATTATTTCAGCTTGAAAATTGAGTTTATGCCAGGTGTGAGCTGGCACCCTATGACAAAAAATGTAGCCAAACATTGAGACCAACCACATCTCTGGGGCCACTCAATTTAAGGTGAGTGTAACAAATATATATATTTTTGTGCCATAGCACATGGGGTCGAAGCTAACTATTCAATCTGAACTAACTTTTTTTTTTATCAAAAATCGGCGGATAGCACCAACACCAACTATATAAATATTATCATCAATCCCAGCGAATTTTTACAGTGCATAGCACCCAGTACTGTCGTACGATACAGCTCAACACATGCAAAAATTAAAATAACATCCCACACAATATCCGTACTTTTACATGTGACTTTCTTTTTAAGTTTTAGTTGAAAGCATCGTTTATTGGCAAAAAGATGTAGTGGTAAGCATCAACACCTCACACCTCTGGAGCATTACCTATCACCACAGTATACCCAACACCACAGCACTTATTCAGTGTGTTGCACTGCTGTTTGTGGATGTAGATTCATGTCTGCTTTTGTGTGTGTGTGTGTGTGTGTGTGTGTGTGTGTGTGTGTGTGCGTGTGTGCGTGTGTGCGCGCGCACGCGCACTAGTGTACACCTGTCCCTTTTTCCCCCTAAGGTAAGTCTTTCCGCTCCCGGGATTGGAATGACTCCTTACCCTCTCCCTTAAAACCCACATCCTTTCATCTTTCCCTCTCCTTCCCTCTTTCCTGATGAAGCAATCGTGGGTTGTGAAAGCCTGATATTTGTGTGTGTGTGTGTGTGTGTGTGTGTGTGTGTGTTGGTGTGTTTTATTGTGTCTATCTACCAGCGCTTTCCAATTTGGTAAGTCACAGCATCTTTTTTTAATATACAGGGTGTTACAAAAAGGTACGGCCAAACTTTCAGGAAACATTCCTCACACACAAATAAAGAAAAGATGTTGTGTGGACATGTGTCTGGAAACGCTTAATTTCCATGTTAGAGCTCATTTTTGTTTCATCAGTATGTACTGTACTCCCTCGATTCACCACCAGTTGGCCCAATTGAAGGAAGGTAATGTTGACTTCGGTGCTTGTGTTGACATGCGACTCATTGGTCTACAGTACTAGCATCAAGCACATCAGTATGTAGCACCAACAGGTTAGTGTTCATCACGAACGTGGTTTTGCAGTCAGTGCAATGTTTACAAATGCGGAGTTGGCAGATGCCCATTGATGTATGTATTAGCACGGGGCAATAGCCGTGGTACGGTACGTTTGTATCGAGACAGATATCCAGAACGAAGGTGTCCCGACAGGAAGACGTTCGAAGCAATTGATCGGCATCTTAGGGAGCACGGAACATTCCAGCCTATGACTCGCAACTGGGGAAGACCTAGAACGACGAGGGCACCTGCAATGGACGAGGCAATTCTTCGTGCAGTTGACGATAACCCTAATGGCATCAGAGAAGTTGCTGCTGTACAAGGTAACGTTCACCACGTCACTGTATGGAGAGTGCTACGGGAGAACCAGTTGTTTCCATACCATGTGCAGCGTGTGCAGGCACTATCAGCAGCTGATTGGCCTCCACGGGTACACTTCTACTAATGGCTCATCCAACAATGTGTCAATCCTCATTTCAGTGCAAATGTTCTCTTTACGGATTAGGCTTCATTCCAAAGTGATCAAATTGTAAATTTTCACAATCAACATGTGTGGGCTGACGAGAATCCGCACGCAATTGTGCAATCATGTCATCAACACAGATTGTCTGTGAACGTTTGAGCAGGCATTGTTGGTGATGTCTTGATTGGGCCCCATGTTCTTCCACCTACGCTCAGTGGAGCACATTAGCATGATTTCATACGGGATACTCTACCTGTGCTGCTAGAACATGTGCCTTTACAAGTACGACACAACATCTGGTTCATGCACGATGGAGCTCCTGCATATTTCAGTCGAAGTGTTCGTACGCTTCTCAACAACAGATTCGGTGACCGATGGATTGGTAGAGGCGGACCAATTCCATGGCCTCCACGCTCTCGTGACCTCAGCCCTCTTGACTTTCATTTATGGAGGCATTTGGAAGCTCTTGTCTACGCAACCCCGGTACCAAATGTAGAGACTCTTCATGCTCGTATTGTGGACGGCTGTGATACAATACGCCATTCTCCAGGGCTGCATCAGCACATCAGGGATTCCATGCGACGGAGGGTGGATGCACGTATCCTCGCTAATGGAGGACATTTTCAACATTTCCTGTAACAAAGTGTTTGAAGTCACGCTGGTACGTTCTGTTGCTGTGTGTTTCCATTCCATGATTAATGTGATTTGAAGAGAAGTAATAAAATGAGCTCTAACATGGAAAGTAAGCGTTTTCGGACACATGTCCACATAACATATTTTCTTTCTTTGTGTGTGAGGAATGTTTCCTGAAAGTTACACTTGGGTGTACTAAATTCACTTAATATTTGTAAAGTAAATGCAGCAAGAGCATGCTAATAATTTAATTCTACTTCTCACTCATGACATCCAGTGAAGAAAATGAGGAGGCCCAAGATTTGAAAGGGAAGGCTACTTTGAAAAACACAATTTATGAGTACTAGCCAATTACCTAGACTAGTGCTGCCCAACTTTCTTATTTATATTTCTCATGCCCACTCCACCGCCACCGCAATAACTATTCTAGTATAATTGCTATTACTACCACTACTACAAACATGTAATGCTGTAAAAGTATTTTGAAAAATTATTATTATAATTGCTTACATTTACAACTTACACAATTTTGGCTCTGAGCGCTATGGGACTTAACTTCTGAGGTCATCAGTCCCCTAGACTTAGAACTACTTAAACCTAACTAACCTAAGGACATCACACACATCCATGCCCGAGGCAGGATTCGAACCTGCGACCGTAGCGATCGCGCAGTTCCAGATTATATCGCGTAGAACCGCTGGGCCATCGCTGCTTGTTCCAGCTAAACACCTGATTTTCCTGAACTTACAGTGAACACGGAGCACCAAACTTCATCTTAATTGTATAGCCGTAAAGAAATATGAATGTTTTAATTGGACCAATTTTTTCGCTTTGCGGCACGTGGCGCTGTAATAGTCGTAAACATATGGTTCACAATTTTAGACGAACAGTTGGTAACAGGTTGCTTTTCTAAATTAAAATACAGAACACAGTTACGTTTGAACATTTTATTTCGGTTGTTCCAATGTGATAGATGTACCTTTGTGAACTTATCATTTCTAAGAACGCATGCTGTTACAGTGTGATTAGCTGTAAATACCACATTAATGCAATAAATGCTCAAAATGATGTCTGTCAACCTCAGTGCATTTGGCAATACGTGTGACTACATTCCTCTCAACAGTGAGTAGTTCGCCTTCCGTAATGTTTGCACATGCATTGACAATGAGCTGATGCATGTTGTCAGGCGTTGTCGGTGGATCATGATAACAAATGTCCTTCAACTTTCCCAACAGAAAGTAATCCAGGGATGCCACATCTAGTGAACGTGCAGGGCATGGTTTGGTGCTTCGACGACCAATCCACCTGCCATGAAATATGCTATTCAATACCACTTCAACCGCACGCGAGCTATGTGCCAGACATCCATCATGTTGGAAGTACATCGCCATTCTGTCATGCAGTGAAACATCTTGTAGTAACATTGGTAGAACATTACGTAGGAAATCAGCATACATATCACCATTTAGATTGCCATCGATAAAATCGGGGCCAATTATCCTTGCTCCCATAATGCCGCACCATAAATTAACCCACCAAAGTCGCTGATGTTCCAATTGTCACAGCCATCGTGGATTTTCCGTTGCGCAATAGTGCATATTATGCCGGTTTACATTACCACTGTTGGTGAATGACGCTTCGTCGCTTAATAGAACACGTGCAAAAAATCTGTCATTGTCCCGTAATTTCTCTTGTGCCCAGTGGCAGAACTGTACATGACATTCAGAGTCGTCACCATGCAATTCCTGGTGCATAGAAATACGGTACGGGTGGAATCGATGTTGATGTAGCATTCTCAACACTGACGTTTTGGATATTCCTGATTCTCGTGCAAGTTGTCTGCTACTGATGTGCGGATTAGCCGCGACAGCAGCTAAAACACCTACTTGGGCATCATCATTTGTTGCAGGTCATGGTTGATGTTTCACATGTGGCTGAACACATCCTGTTTCCTTAAATAATGTAACTATCCGGCGAATGGTTGGGACACTTGGATGATGTCATCCAGAATACCGAGCAGCATACATAGCACACGTCCATTGGGCATTTTGATCACAATAGCCATACATCAACATGATATTGACCTTTTCCACAATTGGTAAACGGTCCATTTTAACACGGGTAATGTATCACGAAGCAAATACCATCCACACTGGCGGAATGTTGCATGATGCTACATACTTATACGTTTGTGACTATTACAGCGCCATCTATCACAAAGCGAAAAAAGTGGTCCAACTAAAACATTCATATTTCTTTACATACTATATGAATATGTAATAAAAAATGGGGGTTCCTATTTAAAAAAAACACAGTTGATATCCGTTTGACCTATGGCAGTGCCATCTAGTGGGCCAACCATAGCGCCATCTGGTTTCCCCCTTCAAGATAGACGAGTTTCGTTCTTTGTAGTTTTTTCGTTTGATGCTTATTTCGTGAGATATTTGGCCCGGTCACTATCAATGGACCACCCTGTATATCTTCTGGAAGACTTCGATATTCAATATTCCAATTTTTGAAGGTCTCACGAGTCCTATCTTCCACTGCCAACTGAAATGAATGGATTATTGATAAACATAATCACTGATTCAAATGTTGGAAACTGGCTAAACCTGTTACTAAATTCTGTGACTAGGATTTCAAGGTACTTGACAAAAGATTGATAATATCATTTGCTGACTCTTACAGTTTCCATAATTGAATTCAAATCTGGAAAATGTGATACGGAATTTCTTTTTACGAGGGGTGTTTGAAAAGTCTGTCCAAAGTCTGAGAGATGGCACCACCGGCATGTATCAAGGTCATGTTTAGTTAGTGGCATCCTTGAAAAGAATGCACGCCAAGTTTCAGCCACATAGGTCTATTTCTTTGTGTTTGGCATTCGTGTGAACCAAGGAAGTAGAGTGATTGACAAACAATGGCCAAAAAAAATTTTTGTGTGTTGATTAAACATTGCTTTATGAAAGGCAAAATGCCTCAGGACACTAAAGAGAAGCGTGATAAACATTATGGTGACTCTGCACCTTCGATTAGAACAGTTTATAAGTGGTTTCAAAATTTTCGGAGTGGCCATATGGGCACAAGTGATGCTGAACGTTCTGGACTCCCTGTGGACGTTATGACTCCAGAAATCATTGATAAAATCCATGATTTGGTGATGGATGACAGAAGGGTTAAGGTGCGTGAGATTGCTAGTGCTGTGGGCATCTTGAATGAATGGGTACATAATATTTTGTATAAACATTTGGACATGATAAAGCTATCCGCACGGTGGGTTCTGTGATTGCTCACGCTTGACCAAAAACGGAATCATGTGAAGAGTTGCAAGGAGATTTTCAGCTGTTCAGGAAGAATCCGCAGGACTTGAAGCATTGTTTCGTCACTGTGGATGAAACATGGATACATTACTATACTCCTGAGACCAAACAACAATCTAAAGAATGGGTTACCAGGGAAGAATCTGCACCAAGAAAGGCGAATCCCATTCCATCGGCCGGAAAGGTTATGGCGATTGTCTTTTGGAATTCGCAAGGGATAATCCTCATCAACTATCTAGAAAAGGGTAAAAGTATTACAGGTGAATATTTTTCATCGTTATTGGACCATTTAAAAACCGAGTTGCAAGAAAAACGGCAGTGATTGGACTGCAAAAAAGGCCTTTTCCATCATGACAATGCTCCAGCACACACCTCAGCAGTTGTGGTCACAAAATTAATGGAAATAGGATTCCAACTCGTTTCACATTCCCTCTATTCTCCAGACTTGGCTCCCTCAGACTACTATTTGTTCCCCAATTTGAAATAATGGCTGGCAGGTGAAAGATTTTACTCAGACAAGGAGATGACTGCATCAACTAATAGCTATTTTGCCGACTTGGACAATTCCTATCAACAAATTAGAACAGCGTTGGATGAAGTTTATAAGTCTAAAAGGAGACTATATTGAAAAATAAAAAAGGTTTGCCCCAAACACGTAAGTAGTATTTATTTTTGCACGGACTTTTCACACGCCCCTCGTAAATGTTGATTCCATAATTTTAGCTTCCTTTGGAAAGTAATTTCTGCGTTTCTGAAATGTGATTTTTCCCTTGCAATTGGAAATTTTTTCATTTAATTTTGAGGTGATACCTGCCAAGAAATCTAAACTAAAAGCCGTGGTATCTCGTCAAGTTCTTGATAGTATTGTCAAGAAGATGATTTCATAAAAACTTGTATCTCATCCAGAAGACTTCTACCAAGTCATGTTACATTCTGCATGCAGAATTTTTATGTCACCATGCTCAGAACCTGATATAACTTCTTCCCCATCAATAAAAGTTTTTTTTCCTTTTCCCTAAAACATAACAGACTTTGTAAGAGGCCATTGTCACATTACTATTATGCTGAGCTGGCTTTGTAAATACACTTTGCTGTAATGCTAATTTATATTTTAAGTCACTGACTTCATGTTTTAATAATCCAGAATTAACAGAGTAGTCACAATTACAGTTTGTGCAATTGCTTGAAAAATAATGTTGTGCTTTATGCTCCTTGGCAATACATACACTACTATTACACAATAAACACATAGGTTCTCCTCTGAATTTGACAAAACAATCATGGATAACACTGTAAGTTTTTTGGCTTTCAGTCAAATAAATCAGGAATAACTGATCACACACAAGAAGTGTAACTGATGGCAAAAAAAAAAAAAAAACCATAGATGATGTTGTTGTTGTTGTCTTCAGTCCAGAGACTGGTTTGATGCAGCTCTCCATGCTACTCTATCCTGTGCAAGCTTCTTCATCTCCCCGTACTTACTGCAACCTACATCCTTCTGAATCTGCTTAGTATATTCATCTCTTGGTCTCCCTCTACGATTTTTACCCTCCACGCTGCCCTCCAATGCTAAATTGGTGATCCCTTGATGCCTCAGAACATGTCCTACCAACCGATCCCTTCTTCTGGTCAAGTTGTGCCACAAACTTCTCTTCTCCCCAATCCTATTCAATACTTCCTCATTAGTTATGTGATCTACCCATCTAATCTTCAGCATTCTTCTGTAGCACCACATTTCGAAAGCTTCTATTCTCTTCCTGTCCAAACTATTAACCGTCCATGTTTCACTTCCATAAATGGCTACACTACATACAAATACTTTCAGAAATGACTTCCTGACACTTAAATCTATACTCGATGTTAACAAATTTCTCTTCTTCAGAAACGCTTTCCTAGCCATTGCCAGTCTACATTTTATATCCTCTCTACTTCGACCATCATCAGTTATTTTGCTCCCCAAATAGCAAAACTCCTTTACTACTTTAAGTGTCTCATTTCCTAATCTAATTCCCTCAGCATCACCCGAGTTAATTCGGTTACATTCCATTATCCTCGTTTTGCTTTTGTTGATGTTCATCTTATATCCTCCTTTCAAGACACTGTCCATTCCGTTCAACAGCTCTTCCAAGTCCTTTGTTGTCTCTGACAGAATTACAATGTCATCGGCGAACCTCAACGTTTTTATTTCTTCTCCGTGGACTTTAATACCTACTCTGAATTTTTCTTTTGTTTCCTTTACTGCTTGCTCAATATACAGATTGAATAACATCGGGGATAGGCTACAACCCTGTCTTACTCCCTTCCCAACCGCTGCTTCCCTTTCATGCCCCTCGACTCTTATAACTGCCATCTGGTTTCTGTACAAATTGTAAATAGCCTTTCGCTCCCTGTATTTTACCCCTGCCACCTTTAGAATTTGAAAGAGAGTATTCCAGTCAACATTGTCAAAAGCTTTCTCTAAGTCTACAAATGCTAGAAATGTAGGTTTGCCTTTCCTTAATCTATTTTCTAAGATAAGTCATAGAGTCAGTATTGCCTCACGTGTTCCAACATTTCTACGGAATCCAAACTGATCTTCCCCGAGGTTGGCTTCTACCAGTTTTTCCATTCGTCTGTAAAGAATTCGCGTTAGTATTTTGCAGCTGTGACTTATTAAACTGATAGTTCGGTAATTTTCACATCTGTCAACACCTGCTTTCTTTGGGATTGGAATTATTATATTCTTCTTGAAGTCTGAGGGTATTTCGCCTGTCTCATACATCTTGCTCATGACATGGTAGAGTTTTGTCAGGACTGGCTCTCCCAAGGCCGTCAGTAGTTATAATGGAATGTTGTCTACTCCCGGGGCCTTGTTTCGACTCAGGTCTTTCAGTGCTCTGTCAAACTCTTCACGCAGTATCGTATCTCCCATTTCAGCTTCATCTACATCCTCTTCCATTTCCATAATATTGTCCTCAAGTACATCGCCCTTGTATAGATCCTCTATATACTCCTTCCACCTTTCTGCTTTCCCTTCTTTGCTTAGAACTGGGTTTCCATCTGAGCTCTTGATATTCATACAAGTGGCTCTCTTTTCTCCAAAGGTCTCTTTAATTTTCCTGTAGGCAGTATCTATCTTACCCCGAGTGAGATAAGCCTCTACAACCTTACATTTATCCTCTAGCCATCCCTGCTAAGCCATTTTGCACTTCCTGTCGATCTCATTTTTGAGACGTTTGTATTCCTTTTTGCCTGCTTCATTTACTGTATTTTTATATTTTCTCCTTTCATCAATTAAATTCAATATTTCTTCTGTTACCCAAGGATTTCTACTAGCCCTCGTCTTTTTACCTACTTGATCCTCTGCTGCCTTTACTATTTCATCCCTCAGAACTACCCATTCTTCTTCTACTGTATTTCTTTCCCCCGTTCCTGTGAATTGTTCCCTTATGCTCTCCTGAAACTCTGTACAACCTCTGGTTCTTTCAGTTTATCCAGGTCCCATATCCTTAAATTCCCACCTTTTTGCAGTTTCTTCAGTTTTAAGCTACAGTTCATAACCAATAGATTGTGGTCAGAGTCCACATCTGCCCCTGGAAATGTCTTACAATTTAAAACCTGGTTCCTAAAGCTCTGTCTTACCATTACATAATCTATCTGATACCTTCTAGTATCTCCAGGATTCTTCCATGTATACAACCTTCTTTTATGATTCTTGAACCAAGTGTTAGCTATGATTAAGGTATGCTCTGTGAAAAATTCTACCAGACGGCTTCCTATTTCATTTCCGTCCCCCAATCCATATTCACCCACTATGTTTCCTTCTCTCCCTTTTCCTACTGACGAATTCCAGTCACCCATGACTATTAAATTTTCGTCTCCCTTCACTACCTGAATAATTTCTTTTATCTCATCATACATTTCATCAATTTCATCATCATCTGCAGAGCTAGTTGGCATATAAACATGTACTACTGTAGTAGGCATGGGCTTCGTGTCTATCTTGGCCACAATAATGCGTTCACTATGCTTTTGGTAGTAGCTTACCCGCACTCCTATATTTTTATTCATTATTAAACCTACTCCTGCATTACCCCTATTTGATTTTGTATTTATAACCCTGTATTCACCTGACCAAAAGTCTTGTTCCTCCTACCACCGAACTTCATTAATTCCCACTATATCTAACTTCAATCTATCCATTTCCCTTTATAAATTTTCTAACCTACCTGCCCGATTAAGGGATCTGCCATTCCACGCTCCGATCCGTAGAACGGCAGTTTTCTTTCTCCTGATAACAACATCCTCTTGAGTAGTCCCTGCCCGGAGATCCGAATGGGGGACTATTTTACCTCCGGAATATTTTACCCAAGAGGACGCCATCATCATTTAACCATACAGTAAAGCTGCATGCCCTCGGGAAAAATTACGGCTGTAGTTTCCCCTTGCTTTCAGCCGTTCGCATTACCAGCACAGCAAGGCCGTTTTGGTTAGTGTTGCAAGGCCAGATCAGTCAATCATCCAGACTGTTGCCCCTGCAACTACTGAAAAGGCTGCTGCCCCTCTTCAGGAACCACATGTTTGTCTGGCCTCTCAACAGATACCCCTCCGTTGTGGTTGCACCTACGGTACGGCTATCTGTATCGCTGAGGCACGCAAGCCTCCCCACCAACGGCAAGGTCCATAGTTCATGGACGGAAGGATTGCATAGATACTAACAACAATATTCAAAAAAAGCAAACTTATTGTTTGTGGCAAAGTTTTGTTGGTATTAAAGTGACTCTGTCTCCAATTCTCAACACATGAGGTCTAATTTTTGTTCATAGAAATAACGACTACAACTATTAGTTTACAAAAAACAGGTTAGTTCTGAAATTTGATTTAATATTAGAAACGGTTGGAGTAAAAATTTTCTTACGAGAGGTGTCAGGATATCGGTCATATCATGGCGTCATGGCACCTGGGTCCACAGCGATGGGAAGTCGTGGTCTACACCATAAAACTGTCTTGCAAGATGATTAAGTTTACTGGTCTTGCAGATGGATGCCTTATAAGTCATCATCTTCTCTTGGAGTAAAGTTTATGTTTGCTGGATGCTCTGAGTAAATTTTATATAATTTTACACAACACTGTCGAAGCAGAACTCCTAAGTTTATTCTTATTTATTCTCACTGTCCAAATTAATTAGTTTTTACATAGTAAAATTCACATTTGACGAGTGTAACAACATTTAACAGTTACTAGTAATTCATTGGCCATATCTGCCGTTTGACTGTGTTTTGTAGTAGCTCAGTGTAGACTGACTAAAAAGTCTAGTCTTTGAACACTGCACATGGACTGTAACTCGGCAGCACGCGATTGGTGATGAACTTTATATGAGGGTAAAGCAATTATTATCCAAAAAGTAGTTATAAAATTTTATTGTAATCAAATAGAAAACTTACAAGAACATCATTTTTGAAATAGTCTCCATGTGTTTCAATACACTTGGTCCACTGTTGTACAGTCTTACTGATGCCCCCATAAAAGAAGGTTCTCGGTTGAGCTGCGAGCCAGGAATGTGCCACTTCTTTCACTGCTTCATCCGAGGCAAACAAGTGATAGCATCTCACTGTAATGTACACTATTTATTGTTGTGCCCCTTTCCCTATAATGTTCCAGTACTGGACCTTGTGTGTCCCATAAAACCATAAGCGTTAGTTTTCCTGAGGACGTTTGGGTCTTGAAGTTTTTCTTGCACAGCAAATTTCGTTGTTTCCATTCAATACTCTGCCGTTTACTCTCCAGCTCGTTATAATACATCCATGTTTCATCACCAGTAATGATCCTGTCTAAGAAGTTGTCCCCTTCGTTACCATAGGGATCCAAATGTTTTTTGCAGATGTCCAAGTGTGTTTGCTCGTGCAACTGTGTGAGTTGTTTTGGGACCCATCTTGCACAAACTTTATGAAATCCACGTGTGTTGTGGATGACTACGTAGACAGAACACAGTGGGCAGATTGAAAAAGAAGGAAGTTCAGCAAAACTGTTAGAGACTATTCAGCACTCAGAAGAACAAATTAAAATTGGGAAAGACTAATGGAACTATGCGGAGGCTTCAACCTCAAATTAATGTTTACAAATTTTAAGAAACTGCCGAAGAAACAGAAAATTTTGAAATCACCTAACACAGACGTAGGAGAATTGCTGATTGACCATGTAGCTACATTTTTTAATGATAAAAAATAAATCATGAATTTAAAAGTTAGAAAGGGTGTAAATATTGAAATGGATCACTATCTCACCACACTAAAAATGCAATTTATTCCACAAACAAGGATTCTAAGACAAGAACATATGATTCATAAAATAGATATGGAAACTTTGAAAGGAAAGAAAAAAGAATTTCAGGAATAGCTAAATATTGACTCGGAAGACAGCGAGAGGATTAAAACAAAATTAGTCAAAACAGCCCTTGCAATAGCACAACTCAAAAGATACAACAAGCGCATGAACAGTGTGAAAAAGCATTACTGCTTAGAAAACAAATCTGACAGAACAAAAAAGTTATCAAAAATGATAAGAGAAGTCAAAAGGAAGTTTGAAAGAAACCAGCTATCACTACTTTCAGAAGACTTCCAAAAGAACAGTACTAGAAACTTACATAAAACTTTTAAACAAAGCATCCAAATGTACCAACCACCTACTCTGTGCTTCATGAATGAACATGGAAAATCAGCCATAAACAACAAAGAAAACTGAAATATTAGCAAGCTGTCTGAATAAGCTGCTAAGTTTTGAGGAACCAAGAGGAAATTTTCCAGAACAAAATCCAGTATACACACTCAAAACTCCAAACCACCCAGCATGGATAAAATACAAAATATCAATAAAGATCTGAATATTGACAAGTCCCCAGGGAAGATTCAGTAACTGATGAAATGTGGAAAATTTCAGGTTCAGGAACAGTCAAGAAGCTACATGGAATCTTTCAAAAAATCTGGGAACATAAGCTCCATGAGAAGATTGTAAAACATCATCAATTCACCCAACCCACAAAAAGGAGATAAAACTGACGCCAACAACTATAGAGGACTATCCCTCCTTCCAGCGACTTACAAAATTCTTTCAAAAGCATTACAAAACAGGTTGGAAAGTCAACTGGGTCAGCAATTAGGAGAGTACCAAGGAGGGTTTAGGAAAGGACAACCCTGTTTTGAACAAATTTTAAATCTGAAATTCATAATCAGGCACAAAAGAATGAGATCTAAAAGAGTTTATATAACATTTGTAGACTTCAAAAATGCATATGATTCAATTGATGGAAAAACATTATTCAACATCTTAAAAGAGTTTGGAACTGACAGCAAATCTGTGTGGAGAGAAAAAAAAAACCCACACTCACTAACAAATACAAAAGGCAAAATTAAATTTTTAGGTGAAACCTCCAAAGCTTTTGTGATCAAAACTGGCGTAAGGTGTGGAGATGGACTGTTCCCAATGTTGTTCAACTGTGTGTTAGAAAAGGTAATCAGGGAATGGAGGAAAAGAACAGAAAAAGAAGGAATTAGAAGAATCACAATTTGGAGAAAAGGGGATAATCTGAATTTTGATTGTCTGGCTTTTGCAGATGATCTTGCCATCTTTGCTGAGTCTGCAATAGATACAACAACACAGATAAATCTCCTACAAAGACAGCTTCAAAAGCAGGCCTACACATATCTTTCTAAGGAAGGGGGGGGGGGGGGGGGGGAATCAGAGTACATGACAGAAATGAAGGAGGCACTGAAATACATATATGGAAACTGATGATGGTAGAATAAAAAAGGCTACAAAATTTAAATATCTATGTGAAATAATGACAAAGAAGCTAATCTAGCAAGGGCAAGGAAAATGGAGGTGGCTTTTCAACTAGCAAAAAACCTGTATAACAGGAAATCTAAATTTCGGCACTAGAATATTGTCATTAAACCAGAATTCCTTTATGCATCAGAATGCCTTTTGTTAAATACAGCCAAACAATCAGATAAAATAGAAAAGAAGGAAAGGAAAATAATCAGGAATGTCTAGGGACTAAAATATGATGATGGACGATGGGAAATGGAAATTAAGAAGTAATAACGAAGTTTATGGAAAAATAGAGTGTATATCAGATAAGGTGAGGAAAGTTCTAGTTGCATTCGATGAACATGAAAAAGGCTAGATGAAAACAGGATAACAAAACAATTTTTAGTTTCTTTTAGAGAAAAACATCACTGATGTGGATAAAAGAAGTTAAAGCAGACCTGAGGGAAATGGAAATAATGGAGGAAGAAATAGGCGAAAGAGAAAGGTTCAGAGCAAGGTTCAGAGCAAAAGTAAAAGATTTCAAGGGCTTCCAGGAGAAAATAAGGAAAAAGGCAAGTGGAATACGGACAGAAGAAAGAAGAGAAAAACATATGGAAATAACGAAAAATCGCTGGAAAGAAAGAAAGGTGTAAAGAAAGAATATTTCAGTTATTTCATGTGGTCCGTAGTAGGCCCAACCAATTACAAAAATTGACAGGAAATGTAGGAAGTAAGTACACACCTTAGGCAGTGCAGCTATTTTCTCAAATAATTGGTAAATATCCTTAAAGTGAATAAATGATAGGCTCTACTTAATGTTGCAGAATTTTGGATATGCACTTTTATCCTCAGGATTTACCAAAGTCCAGCAAGAATTTTTTGAAAAACTCGCATTTTCAGCAGAAAAATTTGAGCTGCAATATAGTAACATTGTATTTTTGAAAGGATTACATTTTAAGATTCAAACATTCTTCGATTCAACAATATCGAACAAAGATAACTTTTTAATTGCACAGTTTTCAGAAAAGAGAAAATATTCTTACGAAAGAAGAAAATGGAGGACTCTCAAATTAGGTATGTGTGTCCTAAAACAAACAGTTATTAGCTGAGTGGAATCTGAAATGCACATTTTTCAGAAACTGTATATTTTGAATGTATCTTGAAAAACAATGCTTCTATATAAACTTTTTATGCAAGTGTTGCCTGTAACTTATAAACTATCACTGAATAACAAATTTTTAAAGAAGCAGCTCAGATAAGAATGGTATATGTACTGTGTAGGGAAAAGAGATGTAAAAAATAGTATTAATTTTAGGATTGATATTATAGAAATTATAGGCATTTCAGTGTCTTTCATGTTCACTCTGAGAAAAATAAGTGTGGTGTAAGAATGTAAGTAATATGTCTTTTGAATTGTATCTGACTCAAAACTATTTGTGAACTGTTAACCCTTTGCTTCATTGTGTAGATCTCCTCAGATCTATAAACAGAGACAGTAGTGTAGATCACTTGGCACTATAGACATGCCACACGCATTTGTGTATGTGAACAGCACAGTATGCACCACCATGAAGTGTGTAAGACTGCAAAAGAATTAGCAGCTCAGACATTGAATGAGAAACATACCAAGACGTACAAATTTTGTTCATTGTTGTGTAGGACAGAGAGTTAGTTAAATGTTTTGTCTACTTCTAGATCATTAGAGATGGGAAGATGATAGGGGCCACTATTACGTATGGCCCACTCGATGGAACATTCCTGGCATTAACCTGGAGCTGTGTAAGGAAGCCATGGGAAACACGGAGCTGGATGGTCACTTGTCTAGAATGTGGTTCCATCACCGTAACATCTGTGACAATTCTCTTGATGGTGTCAGACACAGTGATACAATATTGAATGTGTGGTGAAACAGAATAGGTTCCAGTGTGTAGCCAGTTGAAGAAAAAAAATGCATAATTTCACATTTCTTGGTTTCTATCATTCATTCAGGAATCTCCAATAAAGATATGATATTTGTTGTTATAATACAGCAAAAATAAATAGCTCAAATATGCAGATACATCGAATATATGGGATGTTTTTTTGAGGACAGGGCAGGTGGTTGGCCATGGCCTTGCCGAATGAATCATCCTGGCATTTATCTGAAATTATTTATGAAAACCTAAATCAGAGAAAACTCCATCATCATGGTCTTAACAGCAGCACTGCCTCATTTGTTTTGTTTCTATTGCCCATTGTTGATGGGGGTGTCAATCTCAAGCTTCTGAATGGGATAACCAAAGACTCCAAATTCTTTAGTCTAGTCACAACATTTGCCTAACATAAGGAAATCAGTCTAGGAGCTAAACACACCATGTTGAAAACTTTCCTTCTGCCCATCAACTCCTACAGTCTGAAGTGCTGTATCATAGCCAAAAGACACATATTTCAGCTACGAGCTTGAGAAATGACATGTCTTATGTCTGCTTTACAAAAGACAAGGTGACACAAGATCAGAAAGGGGCACAAGAGGGAGATCTGCAAGTGGAAGTGATCATGCAGGAATGGCTGAGCACAGAGACACAGAAGTGGTTTGATCATATGAAGCAGGTCAAGCCAAACCAAATTCACTGTCAGTGCTCAGGAAGGAATGTGCCGTAACAAAGACCAGTTGGATGTCTAAAAAGAGGTGGCTGGATCAAATTCAAGAATAGCTTGAAAGAAAAGAGAGAGATGCTGAGGGAGGACATCTGTCAAGCAAGAGAAAAATGGAGGTAAACTGTTTATGAATGTCCTACCTGTCTGGTAGAACTTCCTAATGATGAATGATGATGAAATGCCATTATGATGCAGTGGACACATATTTCATGACTTGTGAATCCTCTGTACCACCTCATCTCCCTTAAACGAAAGCTAGTAAATAATGTGACTTAAAGATTTTGAACACATAATTAATGGTAACAAGTCTACAAAGTAAATGCTAGTCCATTTGCAAGTGTTGTCCCACTGAGGGTGGAAGTGAAGTGGAGGTAATCTATCAATACCAGGCATTGGCTTTGACCCATGATGTAATGAAGTTGTAGAGTGTGACATTACATACGTGCAAACAAAGATAGGACAGAATATTGGCAATATCTGTTTTTGTTATTTGTCTCTATCATTTTTTTGGAATAGAAATTATAGTGGCAAACTGATCTGTAGTGTAGCCAGATGTTGGTTTGAAATGTGACAGTTTGGTTGGCTAAATCAATGAATATGAGTATCATATGTTAGTTGTGGTGACATACTGATCTGTAGCATAGCCCAAGGTGTTCAAATGGCTCTGGGCACTATGGGACTTAACTTCTGAAGTCATCAGCCCCTAGAACTTAGAACTTACTTAAACCTAACTAACCTAAGGACATCACACACATCCGTGTCCCAGGCAGGACTCGAACCTGCGACCATAGCGGTCGCACGGTTCCAGACTGTAGCGCTTAGAACCGCTCGGCCACCCTGGCCGGCGGCCCAAGGTGTAAGTTAGATTGCAAAATGACAGGTTGGTTGAGAGCTGTCAAGGCCAGCAAATGTGATATTCTGAAAGTAACTCTATTCTTGTTATCAAACAATGGAAACTCCAGGTTGGAATGTCAACAATATTAGGAAAATATAGGTTGGCACTCACCATAAAGATGACGTGTCGAGTTGCAGACACGCAACAAAGAGACTGTTACACATTTGGCTTTTGGCCAAAGCCTCCGGAAAAGAACACACACATGTTCACACAAGAAAGCTAGCTTTTGGAGTGGCCCTTTTTCAAGCTAGAGTAAAATACATACAGAAAACACACAATCTACACCTGCACACGTACACTCTCCCCCAAGCCCCCACTGTGCCAGATGTACAAAAAGAGACAGCCCTGCATTATAGCAGGTGGAGCAGATTGTGGTGGGGGTAGTGTCACATGGAGTGGGCAGAGGGAGGGACAGGCAAGAGAGATTGCAGTGGTTGGCTAGTGGTTCAGAGGGAGGCAGTCGGTTTGCCAGCCAGGAATCTGCAAGGGTAGAGTGGCAGGTACACGGGCTAGGCAGGTGATGCTCGATTGTCGTACTCGGTGGGGAGAGGCAGATGCTGAAAGTGACACGGTGATGTGAATTGGGAGGAGTAGACAGAACGGAGAAACGGGAAACTGTCGGGTGGATGGTGCGGGAACAGTGGGTTACTGGGGATTGAAACCAGAATTATTGTGGGAGCGGAAGATGCGTTGTAATGATAATTCCCATCTGTGTAGTTCAGAGGAACTAATGGTGGTGGAAACGATCCAGATGGCCTGGGTTGTAAAGCAGCTGTTGAAATTCAGTGTGTTGGGCTCAGCTGCATATGTGCCAACAGGTTTGTAGTTGATTCTTACTAGTGTGTGAGGATATGGCACAGGAAATCCATTTTTAACTAGGTTTGAGGAGTAGTGCCTGCATGCAAAGGTCTTTGTGAGATCTCCAGTGTACTGGGAAAGGGAGTTCTCATCACTGCAGATATGTCACCCGCCAGTGGATATGCTGTATGGGAGGTATTTTTTTGTGTGGCAGCTGTTAAAAAAGTAGGCACTGTCGGCAGTCGGTGGGTTTAACATGGACAGAGCTGTGGATGGAGCTATAAAAGAGGAGATGGCCAACATTCAAAACGTTGTACTCTGGGTTGAGGAAGAAAAGGTGAAGCGAAGCAGACTCATTTGTGCATGAAGTGTGCTTGCTTATGTGAATATGTGTGTGTTTTCTTTCCTGAAGAAGGCTCTTGCTGAAAGCTCATGTGGAACAGTCTTTTCACTGTGCCTGTCTGCAACTCAACACGTCATCTTTATGGTGAGTAGTAATCCATCTATTCCACAAATTCACATATATGTTTCTTTGAAATCCTGACATTGCAGTGAAGGTCCTTGCAGAACTAAAAGCCTTGATGATGAATCTGTAACTTCTGACGGTACTTCACTCAGAACCGTGGTTCAGGGGAGACTTAACGTATGGGATGAGAAGGAAAGAACAACTTGCAGAATAGTGGAGATGTACAGCGGAAGTCTGAGTTTTGTGAAAATGAGAAATGGTAGGAACAGATTGGTTCCAGCAAACAGGTGGTGTGAAATGGTGATGTGTATTTTCACCTCTCCTCTTCAGTGTGGTCTTGGAAGAGATAATGACTGAAGTGGCAGAAAAACGAGAAGGGACAAGATGAAAGCCACAGTGTTTGCAGATGACATGATGATCTGGGGAAACAGGGAGGAGATTCAGGAACGGTGGGATGCTTGGGAAGAAACTGACACACAGTATGGTATGAAATTAAATGTAAACAAAAAAGAGCTCCTGGTTATGACTAGAAAGAAATAGACCAACAAGCAGAATAACAAGTCGAGGTGAACTATTAAAGACGGTGGAGAGCATTAAATACGTGGGAAGTTTGACAGAGGAAAATGGAAGATATGAGAAACAGATCATTAAATGTGGCAGACAGGCAAAAGCATTCCTGCAACGTGTTAGTAGCCTGGTTTGGAACAAAGACGCCCCACAAAAAAGCAAAGAAGTAAACCATACACATTACTACATCCCAGTACTGATATATGCATCTGAAATGTGGATAATGAAGAAAAGATATGTAAGTACACTAGTGCCCACAATTAAAGCAACAAACTGCTACTTCCCTGTCTGTCTCTAATTCATGATATAATCACACAGACTGTCAACCAGATGTCCACACGATCATGTTCTACACAGAAGATGGCATTCCAGTCAACAGAAAACCATGCCAATGATGATGTCAGGGCACCTACGGGATGATGTAGTGTTTGCCGGGTAGTCCCACATCCACAGTCACTGCGATACTGTCACAGACGATGCAAGTTGGCACAGAGAAGACGCCTACCACACTCCCTGCGGTGGAAGGCCATAAGAAGAATGGAAACAGGACAGTCACAACCTGATGGGGCCCGATGGCTTAATGTGAATCATTCTGTTGCTTCTCAGGTGCGGTGATAGTTCACAGAGATTGAAACTGTATCTTGAAGACCAGTGCAGGGCCAACCACATGTGACTTCAGAAGAGGACTATTATTTGGCTCTAAGGGCACGACAGTACTATCTCTGTACCGCACGGCAACCGGCGTGTGAGCTCGCAGCATCCACTGGCCGTGTTGTATCGAGGCAAACTGTGTGCAGAAGGCTTCGGCACAGAGGCCTTTATTGTCGGAGACCTGCTGTATAGCTGCCTCTTACGTGTCTTCAGAGAAGACAATGTCTAGAGTGTAGTCACCAACATGTCACCTGAACATCGAACAGTGGGCCAGTGTTCCTTTCAAATGAGTCCCAATTTAGTCAGGAGAGTGATTCTCTACGGATTCACTTCTGCAGGGAATGTCGAACACGATTTCGGGACCCAAACGCTGTGGAAAGAGACCGATATCACGGAGGATACCTAATGGTGTGGGCAGGGATTACATTTACCACTCGAACCCCTCTTCATGAAATTGTAAAAGTGAACTGGCAAGGTTTTACTGCTGTTAGGTATCGCGACTAGATCGTGGGACTTCATTTACGGTTATTGCGAGGTGCTGTGGGCCCAGACTTCGTATTGATGGATGATAATACTCTACCTCATAGAGCACGGGTGGTTGATGTTTTCTTGGAAACGGAAGATATCGCACGCACAGTATGGCCTGCTTGTCCTCCCAATTTGAATCCCATAGAGCACGTCTGGGATGCACTATAGAGACGGCTTGCGTTATGTCAGCATCCGCTGTCAACTCTCCAAGACTGCAAACAACTCTGCAGGAAGAATGGGCATTATTGCCTCAACATAAGATTGATGACATCATCCACAGCATGCTCCGTCAATGTCAGGCCTGTATTGCTACCAGACGTGGTCGCACCCGATACTGAGCACATTAAACAGTTGTCAGATTGTGTGTGAAAATCTGTGAAGTTGGAAAAAGGAAGAACATATTTATCTACCATTATGCACGTTTCAGTTGTTTAGTTTCTGTATTCTCCACACTGTTTCTACTTTCCTATCACCTGTTTATACTGGCTTGTGGCAAAATAAATGCAACCTTGCAAAATTTCCACTTATTGCTTTAATTTTGGACACCAGTGTAGATTATATGCATGTGAAATTAAAGTCCTCCGAAGTAGGACAAGAGTAACAAGGGAGAGAGGATGAGGAATGAAAATGTTAGGGAAGTAGTGAAAAAGCAGGGCAGAAACATCAAGGCTAAGATGGTATGGGCATTAAAAGAGAATGGCAAACAAGATGATTCCTGGGAAGATACGCAAAATGGAGATGCATAAAAAACGACCAAGAGGAAGACCAAGGAATAGACAGCTGAAAGCTGTGGAGGAGTGTGTTGAAACAGTAGGCAATGTTTGGACCACAGTGAACACAGAAAGATGATACGAAAACAGGACTAGATGGCAAGCTTATCTTCCAAACAAACCCAGCCTGGGGCTGGAAACTGTTCAATATGATGATGAATTGTGTTATGCCAGGTATATAAAACCTTCTCTCTCTCTCTCTCTCTCTGATACACACACATAACACACAAATTGTTTGGTGTAAATTATAAATTGCGCCAGTAAATGCACAGTTTCACAAATTCTCTAGCAATCTTAATTTCTGAGAGGCAGATTACACAGCTTTTAAGTCCCAGTAATGTGATATGGCCTATTAAGGTTCTTCTCACATGTTTTGGTGAACAGTTGTTTTAAGTTTTTGATGTCTGCCACAATTACTCTCATCTCGGGAGTAAAAAGTGTGTTTATTTCTAATACAAATTCTTGAAGCTTGCCTGTATCAAATTCCATTTTTTGTTCTGTTCACCCAAATGTGTTTCACCTCACTGTTTCACTCAACTTCATTAGTGTCTCACATCTCTAGCTGTGACATTCTCCAACTGCATTTTCTTCACACCACGATGAAGCCAGTTTTTGCTTGACACTAAGTTTCTGCCATCGCTGAGGTGGCCTTAGGAGCAATCTTTTTGTTGTGCCTATCTGCAAATGAACGTCTCTTCTACGTGGTGAGTAGCAATCTAACTTTTTGTAATACTGTCATTACATTATTCTGTCACATGTATTGTCCCCAATCAAACTCCCCAAGTGATAGTGTCCTCAAATTGGATCACACGAGACAGTGACCTGTTACGATTCCATCACATTATGTGAGTATGTCTACATTAAAACAAAAAATAAAATAAAAAGAAAATAAAGTGTACAAACAAAGATAAAACACCAACTCCACTGAAAACGCCTAAAACAATTAACAGACACAGGTTTGGTCACATGTAACAAAAAGTTCTAATTGTTGCAAAAGACGGAGTTTGTTATTTGCACTAGCTCATTTTATTTATTGCTGTAAATTAAGATATTCATCAGAAAAAAAAGGTGGGCATTAGGAGAATTCTTTGTACTTAATTTTATCCACCATAAACATGTTTGGAACCATATTGTCTTACTTTTTGTCCAGCATGTTCAGGGTTTGCAACTGTAGTAATAAATTGGAAACAAATTACTGCAACAATTGCAATTTTATTTCTCAACACATGAGTCTGACTGTTACCTCCACGATGCAAAGTTCATAACTTGAAAATGGCCATGGCAGTTGAAACTGGCTGTGGTGTTAGAAACTAAAATTGCAACTGGTGCTGTAATGTTTTTTATTCCAACTGTCTTATTTGATTCAGAGATAAACAAATCCCACCTTCTGTTATTAAGATGCTTTTTATCACTGTACAGTGCACTTTGAACTCTGTAGTAACAAATTCGTAATGTATTTTAAATGAAAACTTGTAGTGCCCCCAGAATTTTACAAAAGTCTGGAGACACTTGTATTCCATCCATTTCGAACACGCATTATTTTAAAGCAGGGCGTAAGGGTGAGCATGGGATACTGCACCCATTTATTGTTTGTGCAGGCGAAACTGAAAGGGAGATAATTTGTCGGCACTGGCAAGTGTTCAGCGCGACCTGCCAAGAATAATTAAATACGGCCCGGAAGCTCCGTGGCCGGCTGCAAAGAGCAATGTAGCTTTGTATTGTTGAAAAACAAATGGAGAGACTCGAAATAGTGACTGTTTATTAGATGATGAACTGCTGTTGAGAGTATGTGGACTGGGCGTGGATAGTCAGCCACAATAAAAGCTTATGTACTAATTGTGTTCAAAAATGTCTAATTAACTGATTCTGGGTGCCCAGTAATGTGTGGGCTTACGTCATAAAGTTTAGTTGTTTGTTTGTACAAAGTGGAAATAAATATGTTCTGGTGCATTGAATGATATTCCAAGAGTAGCGTATTTTTTAAATAAGAAGAGAGAGAGAGAGAGAGAGAGAGAGAGAGAGAGAGAGTGAAAATTTCCCCTTCCTAGCAGTGAAATCTTCGGAGAAGCGTCCGGTGCTAGCAGCGGATACCGACACTGCAAGAAAGCAGAACCAGCATTCTTCAACACGTAAGTCCACGAAAATGCTTAAGCTGTATAGAGAGAGCTTAACATTACACCGGGCCACTGCAAGAACTTGGCGACCGTAAAGAAAGGACCTGAGAAAGAAGGGGAAATATTAAAAAAGTTACAAGAAAAAGAAAAAAAAAACCAGTTGGGAGTTGCCATAGCAACCAATAACTGCGAGGCTGAAGAGCAATTCCACAATACTTATTCAGAAATATCGTGTTGATAATGGTGAAATGATTAAGGGAATCAAGAAAATTCACAATGCTGCAGTTAGTCTCAAATCGCCGACGCCGTCGTCCACCTACTCCGACGCTGCCGTCCATCTATGCTGACGCCGCCGTACACCGGTGCCGACGCCGCCTTCCGACGAGGCCGGGTGACCTACTACTGACCTTTAATTGTTTGTGAAGTGTGGGGGGGTTGTGGAAATAAGCGAGTGTACTTTTAATGATAACTAGATTAAAAGCAAAATTAAAACACAATGGAAAAGGAACATCAATCCATTGAATCTGTTGGGGCTATGGGAATTGAAAAATAGGGGCCAGATTTAGGCGAATTAATGAGGTTTACCAAATCACAGTTTGAATCACAGAACACAAAACAGGACGAACTGAAGGCAGAATTAAACTCTAAGTTAGATTTGCAAAACACAAAACTAGAGGCTCAAGTTAATATCCTAAGTAATCAGATGCAAGAATGGAAAAAAGAACTGTCCAATTCCCTGAGTAAACAGACAAATATTTTATTTAAGGATTCAGAACAAAGAAACAAAGCTAATCTAAAAGGTCTAGTTCAAAAATTAGAATATGATGTAGACTGTAAATGTAGTAATTTGGAAACATAATTTAATGAAAAATATGACTCTTTGAAAAATGTATGTAATGTTACATTTGAGGTGGTCAAACAAGAATTAACTATGCTAAAAACCAATGTCCAGAAACAAAATAAGTTGCTCCCCCTAGTACAGGTGCAAATTTCAGGGGTCAAATCACAGGTGGAAACCATAGAACAGAACTTCAAAGAAAAGTTAATGACTGCAGAGCTTATAAATTTGAATGGCTTAGAAGAACAAGTAGAAGAATTAATAGGATGAAAGGTTGAAGAGAAACTAAGTGTTGATATCTTTTCGTCTATAGTAACTTCCGATTTAGATAACACCAAGAAAGACTTAGAAACTTTGAGGAAAGAATTCAAGCTTATGCAGGAGAAACTAGAGACAGGCACAGTTTCCCAAAATATTATATTAAATAAGGACATGATAACTGATTTGCAATGGGGATCAAATTCAGGCTTGTCGAGACAGTTTCCTAAATTCAAACCAGATGGGGAGGTACACCCCATCCATTTCTTAAAACGGTTTAACCAAGCCATACCTAAAAGTTGGGAGGATGCTAAGAAAATAGTTTGCGGTAGGTCATTTGGAGGGTGAAGCTTCAGAATGGGGCACAGTAAATATTGAAAACTTCACATCCTGGGAAGATTTCCAGAGAAAGTTTAAGGAAAAATATTGGGCTTCAAGTGCACAAGAGAAGTTGATCTCAGATTTGTGGGATCCTAAATACTATAGTAATGCCTGGGGTTCAATGCGCAAGTATTTTGACTGGCATTTGACAAGGGCAACATATTTAGTAGATCCTGTGACGGGAGAGGAAAAGGGAATGCATAATGTTAAGGATATAAAACGATACGAACAAAACCCCCAGGGACTTTGACGTTCTGTGTCAACGGGCGGAGTGACGTCTGCCGGTTCCCAAGTTGGGTACGGTGTTACTTCCACATTAATTTTCCTGCACCGAATTCCCTTCAAAACTTCGACTATCCTGTAATCTATTTATAGCCCTTAAGAGATCCTATCATATTAGTATTAAAAGAGACCAATTATGACTACACGATTGTGACTAATTTAAGGAGTCACAATAATCAGTAACCTCTAAGCATGAGATAAAATTAACAGGGTAACTTTCTAACAGGAGATATAATATAATGGTACTGTTTAGGAAGAAAGATACCTAGATGACATAAACTGAACATGTGTATGAAATATAGAGTGAAGTGACTAACTGAATAACTATTTGATTATAGTGTATATAATTTCTATTTTTATAGAATGTTTTATATTTTTTGTAAAGTGTGATATGATTGGGGTGGGTTAATATCTAATTTTGAAAGGGGTGGGTAGCATAGGCACAGACGTGACCTACACACCACGCCCTTCACACAACTCTCACAAACAGGTGTGACTGGTTCTTCATCATTTGCCGTTCCATAGAAGTTGCTAAGATCTTTTCTTCGGGGACTTCAAAGGTGACGGTAAGAATGCCCGTTCTGCAGGAGACGCCGAACATCATACCTCCTCCTGCTTCTCACTTAAGAACTGGAGAAGTGGGGATCCTGGGGAAGGGGGTGGGAAGGGTTTCCTGTCTTCTTTCTTTCTTTTTTCAGACCCGGAAAACCGATGGTTACCATTGCAACAGCTTCTTTTTAAAAAAAAGAAGTAAAGACATGACTCAGAATAACGCTTGACCTTTGAAACCGGCTAAGGGGAGGGATTTATTTTGGCTCAATCCTGGAAGCAAGAGTAGATAAATCTACTGGAAATAGCTAATACTTCTTGTGCTATTAGTTTATCATACTACTATGTCTATGAAAGATATTACCAACAGCTTAATGAAATACCGGAGATGGAAGAGAGTTTTTGTACCTAATGTTTTTATATAGTACAAATTAACAAGATAAGTGTTAAGAAAAAAATTATTAAAATATATGTTGTGTGCAAACTAACAAGTGTTCGAGCTAAGGGGAGGGGTATGTAGTGCCCCCAGAATTTGATGAAAGTCTGGAGACACTGGTGTTCCAGCTGTTTCGAACACGCATTATTTTAAAGCAGGACGAGCATGGGATACTGCACCCATTTATTGTTTGTGCAGGCGAAATTGGAAGGGAGATAATTCGTCGGTGCTGGCAGGTGTTCAGTGCGACCTGCCAAGAATAATTAAATACGGCCCGGAAGCTCCGTGGCTGGCTAAAACGAGTAATGTAGCTTTGTATTGTTGAAAAACAAATGAAGAGACTCGAAATAGTGACTGTTTATTAGACGTTGAACTGCTGTGGAGAGTACGTGGACTGGACGTGGATAGTCAGCCATGATAAAAGCTTATGTATTAATTGTGTTCAAAAATGTGTAATTAACTGATTTTGGGTGCCCGGTAATGTGTGGGTTTACGTCATAAAGTTTAGTTGTTTTTTTTTTTGTACAAAGTGGAAATAAATATGTTCTGGTGCATTGAGTGATATTCCAAGAGTAGCGTATTTTTTAAATAAGAAGAGAGAGAGGGAGCGAGTGAGTGAAAATTTCCCCTTCCTAGCAGTGAAATCTTCGGAGAAGTGTCCGGTGCTAGCAGAAGACATCGGCGCTGCAAGAAAGCAGAACCAGCGTTCTTCAACAAGTAAGTCCAGGCAAATGCTTAAGCTGTATAGAGAGAGCTTAACATTACACTGGGCCACCGCAAACTCATCTCTATGCCAGCTCTCAAACATTTTTGCCCATTATGCAAAGATGCCTAAATTATGATATTTAATTGGATAGATAAAAATATCTACTCATCAAGTGGCTATTGTGATATTTACCATACAGGATGAGGAGGAAAGACACAACAAGCAAAATAGTGGAGATGCACAGTGGAATGAGTTGTGTGAAACGGTGCTGTGCATTGTCACCTCTCCTGTTCAGCGTGGCCTTCCCTTCTCATCCCGTACGGTAAGTCTCCCCTGACCCGCAGTTCTGGGTGACTTTCCCAAAATCTACCCTTTTCCTAGATCTCTTAAGTCCTTTTCCTTCACCTTTCTTCCTTCCCCTTCAACCCTTCTGTTTGAAGAAGGAGCAACTGGCTCTGAAAACTTGCCCATCACAACAGCCTTTTGTGTGTGTGTTCTGCCACCACTTGGTGTGTATATTTTTATCTATCCAATTAAATAACCTAAAACAAAGATGATGTGACTCACCAAACGAAAGTGCTGGCAGGTTGATAGACAAACATACACACAAAATTCAAGCTTTCGCAACCAACGGTTGCTTCATCAGGAAAGAGGGAAGGAGAGGGAAAGATGAAAGGATGTGGATTTTAAGGGAGAGGGTAAGGAATCATTCCAATCCCAGGAGCAGAAAGACTTACCTTAGGGGGAAAAAAGGACAGGTATATATTCGCGCACACACACACACACACATATCCATCCGCACGTACACAGACACAAGCAGACATTTGTAAAACCTTATCAACATCAGATAGTTTTCATTGTTAAATTGCTATATTTGTTACAATAATGTTGAAGGTATAAATTCACAGAAGCAAGTAAACTCAATGCTGTCTGCTTTGCAGCAACTTCTTGTGCAATACAATGATCTTCCAATAGAGTATTTGCCCGTTTTCTGGAAACTGTCTTAAAAGCTTAATTACGTCATTTAATGCTCTTGAGATGCTTTTTCCCCTCTTGAATTTCAGTATTCTTTTATAAAAACGGAAATGAAATTCAAATAATGTGAACGCCCACTAAAATGCTCCGTTCGTGTCATGTGATGCCACTGGCTAGCTCGCTGCTCCTACTGTCGTACTGCCAAATTCACAGTGATGTCCTGTTTTGGAGTTTATGTTACTGAAACTGGGTTACAAATGATAAGTAGTACCACACTGTACAAATACATCTACCAAAACTCCTGAAAAGTTTCTTTTTGAGTGTTCCACAGAATGAGAAGACGCGTAAAATGTGTTTGCACTGCACCAGCAAATTGCCACTACGTCAACACCCAAGCTTACTAACGTTATTAAAAATGTGTTGCACTGTGAAGTTAACATTAACTTATCTCTGAGATATGCTCTCCCACTGTTATAACAAAGGATAGTGTCACTCTATGAAATTAAACTCCTAGTGAAAATTGTAGTTTTACCTTACTACACCTCAATTACTCAGTAGCTCAGTCATTAGAGCAGTAAACCATCGAATTTTATAAGACAATGTCCATCGATTGCTGGTTCAAATCTAACATGGAAGAATATTTTAACTTATTTGAAAAATGACTTAACTGTTCTCCTGTATGAAAACCAAATCACAATCACAAAACTTCACCGCACTCATCACAAACAGAATATTATTGTGTTTTCCTTGCTGTTTACATTTGCAATCACTGTTCACACACATCACGTTCAAAATGATATTTTCTAGTTAATGTGACCACACACTATTTCCTTTATTAGAAACAATGTTTTTATCTTTGTACTGCCTAGCTAGGATCTTTATCGTTAAACTTCTGCAGTTTCATCACCTTACATAAAGATGAAGTAAATCTGCTGCACATGCTAACATTACTTTACACTAACAAACATCACAGTCCTTACGTTTGTGTCACCTGCATGTTGCACACGCTTTATATCACTCCGTATAATCACACTGTCCTACACCTCGTTGTGCTGTGGGCGTGTGGCAATACCTTCACTACCAGCAATGCTTTCCAAAAAAGCTAATCGTTCATTCGCAAAGTACATGCATTTATCCTCTGTTGTCCGTTTCTCAGACTAAGATTAATGTGAAGCTACATATAATACATCCCACAATCGAAACAACTGCTACAATCAGTTCTCGCTAATGCTGTTTTCGTATTTTGTGTAAAACTTTTGAAAATATTTATATGTAGCTTCACATTAGTCTTAGTCTGAGAAACACACAACAGAGGATAAACGCATTTACTTTGTGAATGAACAGTTAACTTTTTTTGGAGAGCATTGTTAATAGTGAAGATACTGCCATACATTCACAGTACAACAAGGGGTACAACAATGAGGTTATACAGAGAGATATAAAGTATGTACAACATGCAGGTGTGACATCACCAGAGCATCAGCCAGTAACAGAGTGTTTTCAATCACGTGGCCAGAGCTTGGTATTTTAATTACATTGAAGTAACAGATATTTTGTGAGAATATTGATTGTAAATGCTATTTAAATGTTATACTCAATCAGGATAACAATAATCCAATTCATATTTTTAACATAGAAAAATAGCCTTTTATCTGGGTTAATGTGGACTCCAGACAGCACAGGTAATCTGAAAATACTCACATTTTTACTAGACACTGCTGTTTACTGATTCTACAAAATGTGCTACATGTCACATTTGGAAACCTACAGCAGTACTTACACATTATTCGCCAAAAACAGACAAGTTGTTTACAAAATTACACTGAAAGCATAATGTATTTTTTATAACTTACCCTCAGTTCATATAATCATCCAGTTCTTTTTTTTTCCAGACAACAGTTTCCGTTTTCTGGAGTGTCAACACACTAGTATAATCAAATTAATTTTGTCCCGTTTACTCTAGGAACAATATAACAAGGAGAGAGAAAAAATGTATTCACCAAGCAGCGGCAGGAGAAAACGATTATAAAAAACATGGAAATGCACAAGCTTTTGGTGCCAGTGGCTCCTTCTGGCAGAGTGCAAATAAACAGGGGTGAAAGGAAATGACTGGTGAGGTTTAGCAAATGGGAAGAAGGTCCCTTAGAATGCCAGATTCAAAATGGTTCAAATGGCTCTGAGCACGATGGGACTCAACTGCTGAGGTCATAAGTCCCCTAGAACTTAGAACTACTTAAACCTAACTAACCTAAGGACAACACACACATCCATGCCCGAGGCAGGATTCGAACCTGCGACCGTAGCGGTCGCGCGGTTCCAGACTGTAGCGCCAGAATGCCAGATCACTGAAGACCTACTGGGTGGCAGGAGCAGGAAAGACCAGTTGTAGATGCCTGTACTGGATGCGGTTTAAAAACCTGGGGACTAAATGGTGGATTACGGGGCAATAAACATGACAGACATTACTGAAAAAAATATTGTAAAAGAGTCAATAAGAGTGGGAAGCTAAGTGTATTGTGCAATGTGAACAGGTAGCCTTTTACACTGGAATTCTAGCACCAAGTTATCAGTAAGGATGAATGGGCACAGACAATGGGGAGTGTACTGTCACCTCACAATATCCTGTTGCAGAGCATGCTCTATATCCCGACAGTTGTGACCTCTGTGCCCATTCCCCCACACGTGGCATCTTCTCCCTCCTCATTTCAGTTTTCGAACTCTGCACATGGGAACTGGCTTTACAAGATGTGCTTGATTTTTTCCTCCCTCCTGGGCTAAATTTAGATATTTTCTGGGCCCTTGGCCTTTTTTCCAGTAACCGCTGCTTTTCTTTTTCTATATTTTTTTTCTGCCAATGTGTCCAATTTTTCCAGACACATCCCCACCTCACTATGTATAATGTACTTGGCTTTACACCCATACTGACCTTTCCATGATTTTTTTTCTTCAGTAATCTCTCTTGTGCGTTCTAAAATATCTTCCACATTTAAGTTCTCAGGATTTCAATCTCCTCCTGTGCAGCCACCTAGAATCGGGTTTTTCTTGCTGGTCATGTCCAGTGAGTCTCCCCTGATCTGGGTAGCTTTTCCGTAACTCTTCCCGTTTTCTAAATCTCACTAGGCCTTTTCTTTCCCCCCTCTTCCTTTCCCTACAAACCCTCGGCCAAAAGGAGGAGCCACTGACTCCAAAAGCTCGTGTGTTTCCACATACTCTAATAACAGATTTCATTGCCTCAGTGGTTACGTTAACAGGTTCCTCGATCGCCTCGTACTCACTCCCTTCCTCCATCAAATGTACGTTTTCCACTGTATCTGTGCCTTTGAACACCTCAAACCTGCTTTGTAACCAGATCCTTAACTATGGATGGGTAAGCTTAAAGCTAAATAATCCACAGGAGTTTGCTGTGTATTGAATTACTTGTTTCATTGGCCCAAGCGATTTGCTTTCTCATATAGTGCAAAGAAGTTGTACATTGAAACTTAGGTAATCATAAGATGCTATATGTGGCTGCAGTAATATCGATCAGGGGCCATTATCTGCAAGTTCAAGTTTTCACTCAGTATCTGTAGTGTCACACGCAAATTTCCACAACACTGTGAGTCACCTGCTACAAGTAACAAATATGCCACTGACCTGTGTTGGTCACAAAGTCTGAAAAATTCAAGTGGCACTGATACAGTAAAAACCTGATATATAGCAATCCAATGTGCCGTCGATTTGGATATGACATGGTGTAAAAATCTTACCACAATCTGCACACGGCATTCCTATAGTAACACTCACCCCTGCAACATTTAAGACATGCATGCAATAACCAAAAAGGATTGAGGTAATTAGGCTCAAACCTGAGAATTTTCTGATCATCACTGTCTCAGGACTGTCACTGAATAAAAAACTGAATACATGACTCACAGTTAACATTGTGATGTATTCAACAGCTACTACATAACAATGCTAGACAATAAACAATATGAGCGCAGCCATAAAGAATACTATCCATTATTCATTCACAGTCTAGATTCCTGTGTGCTTGTGTCGCCCAGATAGGAAAACAAGTTTAGTATGTGAATGTGGTATACCTGAAGGAACAGTGGCAATAAACTTATAAGTTTTGTAAACATAGATAAAAATGACATGGGGAATAAACAGAAGAAAGATGATAGATAACACAGCAAAAACCAGTGAACTTGAAGAATGTCTTTATAAATGGTTTTTAATACAGTGTTCCTAACGCATGTGAAATTCTGGAGAATAAAAGCAAAGTGTTTATGTAATGGAATGACAAAGTGAACCAAAACCATATTCAGTAGTTGTATCTGATTAACAAAAAGCAGTACACACAAAAGAGACTGCATGAAATTACTCACCAAAACGAGGTGACTGACTTCTGTAAAGCAGTGAAAAATAGAACCTACAGTAGCTTGCAGACAGTGCTGTGTTCAATCGGTATTTTGTAGCATGCTTTTGTAGTGCAATCCAGTATTTTATTTGGAATTCCTGTAGTGTCACTCTTTGGTCAGTGTTTGAGTGAAGTGTGTCAAACTGCTGTATTTCATAATTTTTTTAACTGTAATTTTCTTTAAAGTTGAATACTGTGCAAAATATAGTACAATACAACACTGCATTGTGTGCTTTTCAAAACTGTTCACGTGTATTTCATCATTCCACAGCTTGCTCTCGATATACTGCAGTTACTAAATAACGTGGGGGTAAAGCACGTCACTCGGCAACTGCATTATATTGGGCTTGTACTCTGCGTGTGTAATCTGGCAGCAGTGAAGCACAAGCGTGATGGGAACACCTTGAGGAAAGAAGATACAGCTGTAAGGAGACTTATCACACATTTATTCTCTGACAATTGAAAACAGACAATATAATTGCAATATTTTGTTTCTGATAAATATGACAAAAAAGGACAATCATTCTGCGTACTTTTATGATTCATTCTGCTGTCAGTGATTATAGATCAGCATTTTTTTCATTCTTATGTCCATCCTCTCAAAAAATTTTATTCACTCACTTTGCTCTCTTTTGTGACATGCAAAGGCACCTACTGAAGGCAACACAACCCAACACACTAAATGTGAGCTAACGCACTAAACACTTGCCGCAAGGGTTTCGTAGTTGTGATTGTGTCTGACACTAAATCCAAAACTGTGACACCTGATTGTATTAAAAGACAGTGGCACTGGTTTTCCAAGACACTTGTCATTATCAATGTTTATACATCACATAGCAGCTCCCGCATCATTCTCTGAACAAATCTAATTTTATTTGTAATTTTCTGCACATGGAGATGATCTAATCGTGTTTCCATATGCACAGGTACAGCAAAGTGATGATGTACAAAATACTGTGCCACAAATAGCAAACATTTTACGAGAATGTGTATCGCGTCGCTCCAAATTTCTGAATCTCTCAGTCTGACAGACAAAACAGATCATAGATGACTTTCATTTGTGCACGACAATTCACATCAGTTTGTGATGGCACAGAATGTGCACTCTATTATTCCACAAGCAAGGTGATGGGAAAATCCCTCTGAACAGGGTTAGCAGCCAGTGACATTGCCTCTGCATACAATCAGTTGTGAAGTTCTCCACATTTCATACAGAAGCAGACGTAAAAAATACAATTTACAACTGCCAGCTTCCACTCGTGGCTAAAAAAATAAATCTGGTACAGTAACTGAAATAACACAAGACTGTCTCAATGGAAAACTAAGTTAAGCCCACATAGCAGTCAGAGTAAAATCAGTACATAAGAAGTAACCAATGCAGCATTTGCTTCCAATAAGCCTGAATGAGTACTGTTCCCATTCTGTTCACCTGCAAGAATGCTGCATCACTTAATGAAGAAAACGGGATATAGGGATGGGCAGGTGGGAACATCAGACATAGGAAAAGCCAGAGTGGCTTTTACAAAAGTAATCATTCTGGACAAGTTTTGTTCAAAAAATTTTTAGTTACTAAAATCGCTACTTTATATTTCCACAACAGTGTTATAGCATATGTATATGTCAATTACTGTGTCCAGCAAGCTCCACAGCTGTCGTCTCCTTATCTCCAAACACCTACACCCCTTTACTGCTCCCAAAGCAGCAATTTGTGTTTAATGAAATCAATCTGGTGTGATGTTGCAATAAGCATACTGCCTCAATTCTCACCATTTGGTCTGTTGTGTGCATTACACACCAACAAACTGAGTTAATTGATCACAGGCAACAGCAGACACAATTACCACCGGTAAATGGTGGGAAATTATTACAGCTTGTAATACCACCACATCTTCAACAAAGCACTTAACATACAAGACATCACCACCTTATGTGAGGTTGCTGAACAAGTTTTACAATTTAGCTGGGCTGTCAGAAACCAGTCACGACAAGACCGATTGATACATAACAAATAATATATTATCACGTACTGTAGTAATGCACAGCATATTGGAGACATGACAAACAGCCGAGCACAACAAAAGAAACCTGTTACAGAGCCAACAAAATGAAGGAAACATAATATTTAATAATTTTTTTTTTTTTGCCAGAAAAGCTCAAGTTTTCGCAAAATGTAAAGATTCCCTAACTCTGAAACCACACAAACCACATTTTTTTATAAATATCAATTTTTCACTTTTTTAAATTAAATATATATTATTTATTTATATATATAGATATATCTCTTTCTGTTCTATATTAATAATATAGTACTCTACTCTCTTTACAATATTATAGTACAAATTCTAGGATTGTGAGCATTCTCTTGTGTTCATTACTCAATGCACAGTAAAACAAATGCTCTCATGTTTTTTAAATGTTCTGTTGTAGCTTCTTCTCCGAGTGATTCTCGGGTGATTTGAAACAATTTCCAGTTTATGACGTGTGACCTCATTATTGTTTCTCCATTTAAGGCTTCTGACACACGCAGGTTTGGAGTCAGTTCCTACATCTGCTTTAAAACGACAATCATACAGAGTACAGAGGCTGCGATCATTTCAACAATGTAGGGGGGGAAATAGGAATAGACAGGATTCCAATTCCTAATTCTGCTGGTAAGCTTCTATGCAACAACAGCACTTGAGAAGGAAATAGTGGGAATTTCTTGAATATACTAAGAAAGATGTGGGGCAAACTACAAATCTTTCATAAAAAAAATAATACAAATTTAAAAAAAGTTACCGATACAGGGTACTCTACCTTGATAACCCATTATTTGTTATTTCATTAAATATCCTCATTTTACGAGCTCTTTGGTTCTAACTATGAGGAATTTTTTGATAAAAGAAGGACTAGAAAGAGTAGCTGCTGTACCCAATATTCCTTTATGAATTAGGCTTGCTATAAAAATATGTACCACAAAAGCATTTTTGATTTTATGTGTATGTAAATGGCAAAAACTATATTAACATCAGTAAGTTCCTATGGTACCCATGTACACAATGGCACAACTTTTCCTCTGAATTCCAGCCAGTTCATTCACTTAGCTAACAGACAGAATAATGAAAATTCCTTCTAGCAAAAAAAAGTAACATTTCCAATATTTGGGTGACACAAAGAAAATGTTTGGTGTTCTGTGCCTTCCCAGTACTCTGGTCATTACATTTTTAACATACTTCACTCAATTTCATCTCAAAATAAAAAAGCAATATGATAACATCACTCCGTAATATAAAAACGACATACAGGGAACTAAAAAAAAAATTACTTCATGTCGATCACCAATTAATTATAATCAACTTTAAAACAATACATAGCACCTGAATCTCCACGTGCTTCAAAATACTCTTTCTTCTAATGAGAGGGGCCAAACAGAAATCATCAGTTTGACACACCAGGAAATACTCCTCTTCCTGGTAATTAACAATGCAATAAGCAACTGAATTAAGAGTAGAATAGATGTTAACTAAATGAAGAAAACATCCTGTTCTCATACATAAATCTAACCAGTTGAGAAATGATTACAACAAAACAATGTGGCATTTCAATGCAAAATATTTGACACAAATATTGGCGATCTACAAATCAACTCTGTAATAAAGCAGTTCTAAGTTACCACGTATGAGACCGTACTCATTCTCATTTCAGTACATACATATACACGGCATACATATAAACACACGTGTCCCACTCGCCCCAGACACTGACACACGAGGGGCACGCAGAAGATCAGATGCACAGCTGCCATTCACTCCCGTCCCTGGTCCACAGTTTCCTCTTCACCACTCGACTCTGTTCACTGAACGCATGGGACACTGTCATGGGTAAGCTGAGAAGTCATCACACATCTCAGTTGGATTGCAGCACAGTAGGCACCAGCTTGTGAGGCAGGACGAGCCAAAGCCTGCAAAGAAAGAAGAGAGACACTATTAAGAAACGTGCCAATGACCTGCAGAAGGCAAGGTAGTGTATTGTTCCTTTACTGGCACATCCAAGACAGGCATGTAACAACTGACAAAACCCGCTCACATTTCAAAAGTTTCCATCAGTATTGGAAACAGAAACATAAAAAAATCTTACGGCAAAAATATCTTGTTTACATTAATGATTTATGTGAGATTACTAAATGTTTATTCATGTGGGAATTACATTGTTAGCCATGCCAAACTATAAGATAACAATTAGTTAATGTCTTGTTACCCCAAAACAATATTTGTTATGAACCCCTTTGGTGCAACGGGTGTGTATACACATCCTGCTACACCTTTCTCCGGGTGTTGTGAATGTGTATACATGTGCCAATTGGATTTTCCTGCACTGCTACAGAAGTCTGAAAGCATCCTGATTTGCTGACCTCTCACCACTGTGGACACGTTACTTCCAGGTATTAGTGAACAAGAAAGTTTCGAGTATTTATCATACAACATATGTGCGTCATTGTGTGCTACCGTTTGCAGAGAACCTCATTTTGATATCTCAAATAATTTATGAGATATGACAATTGTTATGACCACACAATTCGCGATAGGCAATGACATGAACAGGCACATCGCACGCTACATTCCTTCAGATATAAAACCCAGTAACTTGAAAATGAAATGAGATTCCTTCCTGGACTCAGTTTTAAATAAAATTTCGATATCTTACCTACATTTCATTCACTGCAATGTATGAGCTAAAATCAATCATATACAATTTTTATGCAATGCATTTTTATCTCCGCAAAATTTTTAAAATTTCGTACAGTGTTTTACTTCATTTAATGCAGCACAGTAACTATGGCATATAACGGCAAGAAATTCAGTCCTTTATCAAGTGAAGATATCGAACTGTAACAGGTGCAAAAATCAAATTTTTTCAACAAACAGTTTTCAAAAAATTGTATGATAAGCATTTCATATTGGCCAGAATGCCATCTCTCAGCACAGGCACATGCATTTGGCAAGCAGTATATCCATAACAAAAGCAGCCTCAGCACAAAATGCAGGGAAAGGGTTAACAGGGTAAGGAAAGTTCTCGTACAAATAATTTAGGAGTAAAAACCAGAAAACAAACACACAAACAAAGTGCAGCTACATTGTGCTGGATAAACACAATTGTGTGTTCAGTGGCACAAGGCAGTTGCACAGGTGTGTGTGTGTGTTTTTTTCTCTAGCTCACTGAATGATTTATCCAAAAGCTAGCAAGTTTTCAGTCCCTTTTTTTTTGTAGTATATTCACTTCTATTAGTTGGTGAGTGGTCTCTTTTACTCATAAATTATTTACAGTACCTTTTATTGTCATATTAACTTAGGGTTTACCTGTTAGATGTTGTTGTCTTCACTCTGGAGATTAGACTGATGCAGTTGTTCACCCAGATCAATTCTATGCACTCAACTTCACATCTCCATATTTACTGCAACCTCCACCCACTTGAACCTGCTTATCTTATTCAAGCCTTGTCTCCCACTACTATTCACCCTCCCCCCCCCCTCCCCCGGCCCACATACACACCTTTCTCCATAACAAAACAATTTCTTGGTGCCTCGCGAAAGATGTCCTTTCTATCTATCCCTTCTTTTAGTCAAGTTTTGCCATAAATTTTTCTGCTCTCTAATGCAACTGTACATTGTATCATCAGTTACCTGATCTACGCATCTAATCTTCAGTATTCTTTTGTAGCACCATATTTTGAACACTGCTAGCGTATTCTTGTATGGACTGTTTTATTCTCCACGTTTCACCTCTGTAAAAGACTATGCTCCAAATAAATACCTTCAGAAAAGAAAGTCTAACACTTAACTATGCATCCAAACTTCCTTTTTCAGAAATGCTTTCCCTGCTGTTGCCGATCTTGATCATGTTTAATGTACTCTCTCTACTTGTACTTTGAACATCATCAGTTATTTTCTATTCAATTCACAAAACCCATCTACTGCTATAGCGTTTCATTTCCTGATCTAATTTTCTCAACATCACCTGAATTGAATTGCTGTACCTCATTGCCTTTATTTTACTTTATAACAATCTTATAACCTCTATTCAAGAAACTATACACGCAACTGCTCTTTCAAGTCCCTTGCTATCTCTCTGAGAATTATAATGTCATCAGTTAACCTCCATGTTTTTATTTATTCTCCCTGAACTTTAATTCACTTTCTGAGTTTCTCACTGGTTTCTTTTACAGCTTGTTCAGTGTGCAGATTCAATAACATTATATAGGCTACAACCCTGTCTCACTCCCTTCTCATATACTGCTTCCCTTTCACGTCCTTCATCTCTTACAACTGCAGTTTGGTTTCTGTAAAAATTGTCAGTAACCTGTGCTTCCTACATTTAACCCACGCTACTTAAAGAATATCGAAAAGTGCATTCTAGTCAACATTCCGTAGGCATGTCTTCTAAGACAAGTTCTAGAGTCAGTATTGTCTCATATGTTCCTACATTCTCCAGAATCCAAACCAATCTTACCCAATTTTTCCATTCTTCTGTAAATACGTTTTAACAGTATTTTGCAACCACATCTCATTAACGTTCTTTAAGCACCAAACCCATAAGATTTTTGGGCCAGGAGTCACATAAAAATCACCAGGCCCATAAATTTTACAGGCTGATACATTTAATGCAGCAAAACACTGCAATGTTACTCAAACACATTTAGTCAGTGTTAAATGTTTTACAGGTGTTTAGTAACAAAAAGTGTCCAGCATGGCATAGCAGTATTGTTTACAGCCCGTAATTCGTGTTAAAAACCCATCTTTACAATCTCAAGTTCCTTACATCACTGTTTGATTTGCAATAATGTTTCATTGAGGTTTATCAGATGCAGAAACCACGGATTTGATTAACGATACTGACACTCTGGATAATCTACAGAGTGATTCAGACGATTGTGAATACAGTGGTGCATTTGAAGGTATATATTCACTAATTTGCAACAATTTATCACTGCTCGTAATCGTGCACAATGCACATTTCTGCTGAATGTATTTATTCTGTTAGTATGTATGTCGTTTCATATAATGTGATATTCTCCTTAGTGAATGAGATCAATAACAACTTGTCTTCAGATGTACACGAGAATGATGTTGAAGCTGTTGGGTCAAATTCAATGGCTGCGTCATATCCAAGAAACAGTGACTGGAGTGAATTTGATACTTACTCACCTCTGCCTGTGAACACAACACCTAGGCAGATACTGGTGAATACTGATGACTTTTCTAAATTCTTAAATCACCTAAGTGACTTCTGTAACTCAAACCCATATATTTCAATGAAGTTTCTGTCACAATGTAATAAGGTTAAGGTGTGCAGCTTTAAAATGGTACTAAATTTGCCACAATCCAATCAGCAGATCCGATGCAATTATTTTTTTTAAATATTGCCAAATTGTCTTTTTTGTATGGATGGGTACATAAAATAGACCTGATACTCAATAGTTTTAAACTAAGGGTTGCATAATATTCAGACCACATACCACAGTAAGATAATACAGTAGCAATGTGACGTGCCTATTTTATGACCAGATGTCAGTGGCTACCTTGACCCGTATCCATGTCAACACTTTGTAAAATGAATGTGATAAAAATAGTCTCTGAGCAATGTCCGCTTTACATACTTGCAAAGACTCTATGTACAATGGTACATTTGGGCATAAAGGTTCCAACCTACACATTGGCTTTATAAATGAGTTAGGACTGCTGTTGCCTTGGATCTTGTTAAAAATCCTCAAATTATATAAATATCTCTGTCAATCGTGGCAGATCTGGAGCTAAAATAACATAAGTGTAACATATAGCTCTACATGAAAAATAACAACTTTTACCTGTGAAAAATCAACAGTGTATTTTTATCAATTAATGAAAATTAAGAAGAAGATGGAGAAGAAGAACTAAGTTATTGCTCACAGAATCCAGAAAGTGTTAACAGCTTGGGACCATTATGATGACTGCAACAAAATATTTTACTTCCCTTTTGCTTAACAAACTTTATAATACCCAAAGCACATCCACTACACATTTGGATATGGCATAAATTAGTATTTACTGGGTCATTCCTATGTAGCAGGGGAAGCTCAAATGCTGGTTTTTGTCTGAACAGCCCTTTTTAAGCACATCTCCTCCCATCTTTATTTTCTAGACCGCGACAGCAGCTTGCAGTCGCTCACCTGCCGGCTACATGAGGCGGGAGCGGTTCCTGTTGAGCTGCCGGGCATAACGGCTCCCACCCGACACCCTCGAGCTGAGGATTCGCTTCTGTCGGAAGTCGTAGACTCGGCGGCAGTAGAAGACCAGCTCCGATGAGACCGAAGGCGGCGGCTGGAAGCGACTGCGTGGGTTGTCCTCAGGTGGCGGCACCACCAGAGGGGGCTCACGCACTCCCTCGTCCTGGCGTCGGGCCACCTTCCGGTACCTGCCGATTGAACGTGTTAGGTGAGCAAAAATGCAGCAGAGTCGATTTACCACGTGAGGGTATGTACGGAAAAAATCGTGGAGTTACAGATCCAAAAATTAATTACTAACAGATATTTGGTCAGAGGCTTTCCAAGACAGATTATGAATACTTATGTTAAAAGAATTTTTGAGACTTTTTGCCGGGCCAGAACTTACCTTCAGGAGGTGAAATATTAAGTACTGCCAATAAAAACATATAGAAGTACATGGAATGTTTGGTGCCTTCCTCAGGGATGGGGGAGAAGAACAGCTTGGGGACCATTAAAAAAGAAGGAAAGTCACTCATACCCTGGTATAAGAGGAACGATTCTGTTCTGTGAAAGAGGGGTGACAACAATCAAACAGGAGGTGTCATATGAATACGGGATCAACGATAGTACACAGACAAGCAACATGACAGCTTCAGTCCACACATGATAAGGTCAGTGTGAGAAGTAAAGATGGATTACAGGAACAGAAATGAACTATGTGATATTTTTCCTTGTTCTTAATTGCACTAGTCATTTCTGTCCTCTAATCAATATTTACTCCTCAGATTGTCCTCTCTGTCTCTGGACTGAAACTGGCAGTGTTCACCAATGTACTATCTTTGACCCCTCATCCTCTCTCCATCAATGGCTGCCCCCTTCATCTTTGTCCAACCTCAACCTCACAAAAGAAAGGACCCTCACATTGAGGGGTCAAGAGTGACCTGCCCTTTCTTTTCAATCTTCTATGTCCTAAGGACTGTAAAATGGAAAATACACCGACCAGTCAAAAAAGCGATGCACCCAGAAGGAGAGGGGGAAATGAAACAAATCTTCATGGATTGAGCGGGTATTTCAACTGTTATAAAATCGAGTAAAATTTCCAAAGAACTTGCCAGTAAGAGGCTAATTAACAGTATGATGTTGCATGCCGTCTGGCCTGGATCCGTGCACTGATTTGGTTGGGATGAGTGTCATAAATACATTGCATCCTCTCCTGAGCCACACAGTCCCACGACTGTTGTAATTCGTCTTGACATATCAGCTGGTCCCACACTCGTTTTATTGGGGGCATCTGTGTGGAACTTTCTGGCCATGAGAGTACTTCAATATCACATAGACAGTTTACAGACACATCTCATGTGTGGATGAATGTTGTCCTGTTGAAAAATGGCACCCCAATATTCGTACATGACACATGAGGATGCAGGATGTTCATGATGTTCCACTGTGCTGACACTACCAGCCATTACCTCATGTCACCATGACACCACCTCTCTGCCTCTCCAAAACATTTGAAGAAGGCAACTTCTCCTCAGGTAGGTGTCTTAGTTGCCACTGACGGTCATCAAGGGTACAGAATAACAGTGATTCACCACTGAACACAACTAACACCACGGATCAGCAGGCTACACTTCCCAGTCACGGTACAACTGCAAATGAAGCCATTTTGTGTTGTGGATGGGTCAGCAATTTCCTGGTCTGGCTGCTGTTAACATCTGACTAACACTGCACGATGATACAGAATGTCAGAGGGAGTCCATTACTCGTTTTCGGTTGGCTACCGTAGATGTGAAGGGATTTTGATGTGTACAGTGCATAACACTGCAATCTTTGTGGTGGTCAACCGGAATCTTGACAACGATTATGCTTGCTGTTATGTTGCCATGCACTCTAACATCAGACCTCGGTCACCTCTGAATATCCAAGAAACCTGGGTATTGCACCATCAACCAGCTGGCCACATGAAAACCCACAATGAGGTCCCTTTCAGTCTCTGTCAGACTGTAATAATACTGTCTCACATGAGTAAGCAGCATCTCTGTGTCCTTCATGGCGATCAGTCAACATCTGACAGTGTTCGTACCCCTTGTATACCCTATCAGGTCCAATAACAACATTAATGCATTCTGGCAGCTGTTCTGAGTGTCACAGATAATTGCAACTTCCATCATTTACAAACTCACCGAAAGTGTGTACGTGTACAACATTACACTGACATCTGAAAATGTCTTCTGAATGCCTTACTCTTTAGTCAAGCAGTGTATTTAGAAGTTGCTTCACTAGCACAGGCTCAATGAAGAAACAGTGCTGCTCGACAACAATTTTTCTACTAGCTCGGTCGTGACCCATAATATCAGAAGACATTTTATGTTTTTTTATTTCATCGTCCAACACGCAAGACGAGCTCTCAGGAAAACCACAGACTGCCCTCTCTTCAGCAGGCAATCGGCAAAATGTGAAATGCTGATAAGCCTACAACACAACGACTGCAGCAACTGGTTTGAGCTAAAATCTAAGGGTGGACAAATTGGCTGTACAATGTACCATCCCTGTTGTCACTTTATGCGATGTAAGGCAAGTGTGGAAAACCTATACAAGATTTAAGTGTAAAAGCTTCCATGGCCAACATCAATGTGAATAAAATATTTTTTGACATTAGCCCTTGACATTTCAAACCTAGAACCATTATTAAACCCGATGTTTCTAATGTCTTTGTAGCAGTCCTCTTCAGGGCACCTAAGTTGCTGAAATTCTCCACTGGCAACAAATGTCAAAAAATTATGTATTAATTAATTTTATTACAAAGCAACAAAAATATCATCCTTGCCCCAGTGAGGATGGGGCCTAATACAGAAAATCAATATGTGAAATGAAATTTAATTATCATTAATCATTTCATTATGAGGGAGACACCATCATAAACTTCCCACTTCACTGACACTGTCATCCGTTATTCCTCTGGCAGTTATTTCAGGTAAGTTACGTAAGTAATACTGGGTTGAAAACATTTGTAACAGTTACTCCCTGTGCACTGAAGAACAAGAAAAATGAGTACATAGCAGCAATACTGATAATATTCTTTCAGGCTCATGACACATACACCAATGTGAGAGCTTAAATTGTATCATTGACTTATTGCTTAAATATACAAACTAAATGGAAGATTAAAATGATACGATATTTAAAGAACATGAAACATAATGTAACATTAACTACGTCCACGGTCTCTGGTAAGCCCACTGTTACCAGCCGAGAGCCGTGACATGCTCTGCTTATGGTGAGGTGTGGGGTCAGTTTCCAAGACCGGGAGCTGCCACAGTTTCCAAGACCTGGAGCCACTACTTGGCTGTAGTTACTCCACTTGCCTCGGGAGGCTGACTGCACCCCATTCCTGTCCTCCCACCACAGAAAAATCCCTGGCAGTATTGGAAATCGAACCCAGGTTCTCTGCACGGTGGTCAGCTGCACAGATCACTCAGCTAATTAGGTGGACAGATACAGCAAAACCCCATTTTTAAGTTCCCACATCTTACATTAATTTTTGTCAGTCCCAACAGAAGTCTTATTCTCTCAATACAATGCTTCCAGATCCCACCATTAAGAATTCCATATTACAACATTTCCAGCATTTTAAGTTTTCTTCGACAGTACCGTGACTTTTAACATTGATTTTCACACACATTTCTGCAAAAAGTGCATCAGGTTCCTGTCAAAAATTAGTGTCACAGCAAAGCAGAAAACACGGACTATAAACAAAGTTACTGATCACGTAATGAAGCATTAGCGTGGTAAGTGAGACATTCACTGTCGGCGTTTTGGGTCACAGCCACCTGTATTACAAGCTCACAGTTTGTAAGTGAGGGAAAGCAGGCTCAGTCACTGCCTAATGATAATCACGATCTGACAATAGTTACAACCCTCCTCCCACTCATTGTGTTGTATTACAAAAGCTATCATTTAATTTGACAGTCATTTATACAAATAAACACTGCTTTTGAAGATGGCCGTCTCTGTAATGGGCTTTCATGAGTCGTCATTACTTCTGCGTGAAATATGCTATTCCTTATTAGGCATGCGGTCTTAGATTTGTATAACCTAATGTCAGACTTAGGAATTAGATTAGGAAATGAAACACTTAAAGTAGTAAATGAGTTTTCCTATTTGGGGAGTGAAATAACTGATGATGGTCGAAGTAGAGAGGATATAAAATGCAGACTGGCAATGGCAAGGAAAGCATTTCTGAAGAAGAGAAATTTGTTAACATCGAGTATTGATTTAACTGTCAGGAAGACGTGTCTGAAAGTATTTGTATGGAGTGTAGCCATGTATGGAAGTGAAACGTGGACGATAAATAGTTTGGACAAGAAGAGAATAGAAGCTTTCGAAATGTGGTGCTACAGAAGAATGCTGAAGATTAGATGGGTAGATCACATAACAAATGAGGAGGTATTGAATAGGATTGGGGAGAAGAGGAATTTGTGGCAAAACTTGACTAGAAGAAGGGATCAGTTGTTAGAGCATATTCTGAGGCATCAAGGGATCATCAATTTAGTATTGGAGGGCAGCGTGGAGGGTAAAAATCGTAGAGGGAGACCAAGAGATGAACACACTAAACAGATTCAGAAGGATGTAGGTTGCAGTAGGTACTGGGAGATGAAGAAGCTTGCACAGGATAGAGTAGCATGGGGAGCTGCATCAAACCAGTCTCTGGACTGAAGACCACAAAAACAACAATTTAAGACGTAAACATTCCTCTTCAAGGTGCTCTGTAACATGATGACAATTCCCACATTCTTTCTCACCTAGGATACCTCTGGGCCAGGTGGCCTTCTTGAGGCAACAAGCTTTTACCATGATTTTATAATTATTATTAATTGTAAGTCTCACACTGGAACACAAACATCTTTTTAATGTGGTTTCACAAAAAACTTTTTGCTTCTGTGTTTTATTTATACCTTTGGAACAAAGAGGGTAACCCCCGCATGTGCATCTGTGTGTGTCGGCAATCAGCCACTGCCTGTGTGCTAACACTCACAGATGCGCATTTCCTCTTTCGTTCTGATCAGGTCCGAAGTGTAAATAAAACATGGAAGCAATGGTCTTTCATGAAACCACATTAAAAAGATATTTGTGATCTAATGTGAGACTTATTATTGATAATCATTATAAAACTAAAGTAAATAGAACTTGTAACACAATATTGCTTAAAACACTGAAGTTGGCAGTCTTCTTAAACAGAGAACAATAGGGACAAAATCTACAACTTGTTGCCAACAAAGAGGTCACTTGGCTCACAGACGTCCTGGGTGAGAAAGAGGGTGGAAATTGTCATCATGTTACAGAGCACCTTGAAGAGGAATGTTTACCTCTGACATTAGGTTTGTACCAACCTAAGACTGTGTGCCTAGTATAGATTAGCATATTTCACGTGCAAGTAACAACTTGCGAAAGCCCATTATAGAGATAGCTGACTACAAAGACTGTGTTTATTTGTATAAATGACTGTGAAATTAAAGTACAGCTGCTGAAAGACAACACAATGAGCAGAATGAAGGTTGCTACTGGAGTCACAATCGTCAGAGCATTTAAGTTGCCACAACTGGAAACAGTCGACAGGGATGTCCTGAATTGTACCAACCCCCATGAAAAGACCTAGGTAAGAAGTTTTCTTGTCGCAAAAAAATAAAAATAATTACTGCATATTTAATTAAGAAGTCTGAAATGAAATGTGCCATTAGATTAACTTCATTAATAATAGTCTGTAAAATTTATATTCTATCTTTTCCATATCATGACTGCTTCTTTAAATGCAACAAGAGAGCTGTAATTCCAACAATGATCCCAAAAAATAGTACCTTGCTGGTGATAATAAGCAAACAAACACTAGTGTACAAACCACATTCTTTAGTAGCTTGAGTAAGTCCCACGAGTGAAATGATTAGAAAAAATATGAAATGTATTTCTGCGGAAGAAAATATGGTAATTCTACAACATGTGGATTCGCATGTTGGATCGCAAGTTCAGTTAGGAGGAGGAGGAGGAGGAGGAGGAGGAGGAGATTAGTGTTTAACGTCCCGTCGACAACGAGGTCATTAGAGATGGAGCGCAAGCTCGGGTGAGGGAAGGATGGGGAAGGAAATCGGCCGTGCACTTTCAAAGGAACCATCCCGGCATTTGCCTGGAGGGATTTAGGGAAATCAAGGAAAACCTAAATCAGGATGGCCGGAGATGGGATTGAACCGTCGTCCTCCCGTGTGCTAACCACTGCGCCACCTCGCTCGGTAAGTTCAGTTAGTGAAGGACCTAGCACTTTCTGCTTCCACCCTGAATACAATTGTGAAAAATCAGCCCAATATCGATGCTAACATGAGACACTCTGGTTCCAAAGCCACAAAACCTAAATACATTCAGTCATCAGCATATGATTGGTTGGATAAACTTGTTGTGAAGTGATTTGTTAGCACGAGAGAATCAGTAATTCCACCAGATGGCAACATACTGAGAGAAATGGCACTTCAGTTTGCTGCAAAAAAGTGGGGACCTCCAACTTCACAGCATCGAATACTTGGCTCGATAGATTTAAAACTCATCGTAACATCGTTTACATCAAACTGTGTGCAGAAAGTGTAGGTGATCGTAGTGGAATTGTGGGCCGATGGAAAAAAGAACTGTAAAATATCTTCAAAGATTATGATTCAAAAAATATTTTTAATGTTGACGAAACATCTTTTTTATAACATATTAGCAAGTGAGATCTCATGTTTTAATAGTGAGAAATGCCACAGTGAGAAACCGAGTAAGCGCAGGATAACCAGTTTACTTAAGGGCAATGCTGATGGGTCTGAAAAACTACCTCATTTGGTAATTGCTAAATTTAACAAGCCAAGGTGTTTCAAAGATGTGAGAACTCTGCCCACTAACTGTGTTTCCAACAGCACTGCATGGATGACCAGTTCCATCTTCACATCCACCACATATGCATGAATGCGAAAGTGGGGGTAAAAAATTTGAAAATAGTGCTGCTACTTGACAGATGTCCAACACACCCTGACAATCTGCAGCTCAGAAATATTAAGTTTGTGTTCCTGCCTCCTAATTTTACGAGTGAACATCAACCTATTTCCAGGAATCATCCATTCATTTAAATGGAAATACAGAAAAATGCTTGTCCAGAAGTTCGAATTTACGTACAATTATGGCATGTGTCCAAAATCTATAACCTTATCACTTTTAGATGCTACGTATTATATAGCCAAAGCATGGAGGGATGCAACTCCTTTAACTATTTCTAACTGTTTCATGATAACAGGATGAAGTTGAAATAAAAAGAAAAAAAAAATAAGCAGGAGCCACTGGAAGAAGGTTTGTCTGAGCCTACAGATTTTTCTGTGATGTTTCAAGAGTATGTCAGTGTTAACGCTTCCGTCATCACTTCATAGGTGCCAATGGTAGATAGCATCCTTACCAAACATTTTGAAGATGGGAAGATAGAGGTGATTGGTGAAGAATATGATGATCAAGAACCAGCTGTGGCAAGGAGAAGAGAAGCTATTAACATCATGAGGCAGTACATTGGTACTTACTCAGATGATGATAAAGCATTTGATACTTCGTATACTGTAAAGAGAGAGGTAGAGGTAACTGCTCTTAGAAAGAAAAAAAGAAAAAATAATTATTTCAGATTTTTTTAAACAGGAAAAATTTAAATTGTTCGAATTTCACATCTTAAACAATATAAAGAGAATGACAGTACAAGTAATTTATTCCCTTTTGCTTGCTGTGTTTCCTATGCTTTCCTGTATTTTACACTTTCCCACGTTTTACACTTTTTTGGGTCTATCTGCTAGAAAGTGTAAAAAGAGAATTTTGCTATAATATTATACTGTGCATTAGAGTCAGCCTGATGATGAGTGCAGCAAAGACGATCAAAAAATCAGTTTTAATAGTTCTTTTAGTTTTAAAATGACACAGTCTAATGCCCAAAATGATTTTATTCTGTATCGGGATAGCCAGACTTTTTACCCTGCGCCTCCTGAATAGAAGTAAAGTGTTAATTATATCTTACTCAGAAGCTCTTCTTGTGTATTCCCCCAGTATTCAGATGGGATTCAAGTACTTTCCAGACTTCAAGTTATTAAAACAAGTACGTTAGGGCTGCCTTAAAATTCCTCTGCTTCCAATACATCAGGGCACTTGGTGAGTGGCTGTTTCAACCAGTCATACGTGCACATTTATCAAGTTCAAAATTTAGAGTCAAACCTAAATCGCGCATTTCAGACAGTTTCTAAGCTGCAAAATGGCATTTTGCCTGTTGTCGTATTACAGGCCTCCCCTGGATGCAGTGTAACACAATTTGTTTAGTTTTATGGATTAAAGTATAGCTGTACAGATATTATTTTTTCTCTTTGAATCTTTTGTAACTGATTAGGTGCTCAATTGAGGAAAATATATTCCTGCTGCCAAGCCATCTCAACTTGTCACCTGCAAAATACAAAATAAATGAAAAACAGTCACACTCTTCTTGTAGCAATCTTTTAGAGTGGACCTATGTCAAGAAGTGCAATTGTATTTGAATCAGATTGAAAATAAATGGTGTGTTAGTCTCATAGCTGCATTGCCCACAATATTTAAAGCAACAGAAGCAGCAACTAAAATGGGGAAAGTATTACATTATATCATGCCTCATGATTTGCTTCTGCTTACACAGCATATGTTACACTAAACTGTGAGATGTGAGTTTTCATTCTCACACTGGTTTGTAAGGTGAAATAGGCTTAAATATGTGAAACTGTGAGGTATTTGGTTGTTCTCTGGGACATCTTGAAGAGGACATTGAAGGAAGTTTGAGAAATGTCAGAAATAGTTGAATCAAATGAAATTTTAGGAGATGACAGACATTAAGAGAATAGTGTGGAAACAAAAATCATGAGCTCTTCAATCGAGACAGAAAAACCAACATGGACAATTATTATTTGTGTAATAACAAACCTTGTAACCACAAAGCACTAATTCAACCATTCATTCAATGGATAAAAAGGTAACATGGGCTGCTGATCAGTTCCAATGACTAACGATCAAAAGATATCCGACGTTACATAAATCGAATCTAAAGATGTACGGGACAGGGAATTTCTGCAAGTGAAAGATGGGAGAACACATTGCATTGTAAGACCACAAGATGTGTGCCAACAGTAAACAGAGAAATATGAATAGAGGTTACCTTCTGTATAACAAAAAGAGTTCTCAAACACTGCATGCTTAAAATCATTTAAAATAATATAAATAACAAGTAAATATATTTCGGCAGGTCTTCAAAAAGAAATTAAAGAAGTAAACATTAGAAAAATGGTGGCGAGAGTAGAAAAAAGGTGTACTTACCATGGTGGTTGTTGCAATCTTGACAACAGCAACAAACAACAGCTGAAACTGATCCTTTAGCTTCTAGAACCAAAAGGTTCCGTCTTCGGGAGCTAATGGGAAAAATGAAGAACGGAGAAAAAGTGTGAAGTCACAGATTGAGAGGATTAATATCCCAGAAATCTGGGACAAGACAGACATAATGGAAAGATTGAAAATAAAGATGGACAGCAACAGATGGTGCACTGGAAATACCAAAGAAGTTAGCGGCACACAGAAGCAAAGGTGGCAGTCGGCTGACACTGGATCAGCAGTCACTGGCTAGAGTGTAGAGGGTGGCGGGTGACATAAAATCCAGGACAGGTGCGTGAAAGACAAAGAAACAAATCTCGTCAGAAATGGAATCAATTATGTAGACAACTGAGGAAAACTGTAAAACAAAACAGCTGGAAGCTGTGAAGATGAAGAATTGAACCTGCCGATAAAGAATGACAACTGGATGAATACTAAAGAATCAGCTGAGATTAATGAAGGAGGCTACCACTAATAAATCCTCGAATCTAATATTTGCTGGCAGAAATTTTTCTTATAAATTGTGTTCTCTCAATAAAAGATTTCAGCAGTGTGAAGAGTGTGAGACAGATGTCTACCACCACATTTCTGCAGCTCTCCCTAAAGAAATGCAGATCAGTAGAAGGTCTTTCGCGCTTTGAAATCACCAAAAGATCTAAAATTCCAGCATATTACTTCTGTAGTCCATTGTCCTCATGTATCTCTTAACTTGAGCCTGCTTTCATAGTGCATAAAACAGTTTACATTACAGGACCATCAGCTTAATAAGCCATGTTTGCAAAATATTGACACGAGTTATTTACATATCAGTTGAAAAACAGGCAGTAGACAGCCTCAGAGAAGATTAATTTGTGGTCCGAAAAAATGTATCAACACACAAGGCAATATTTGACTAACGACTGTCTATTTACCAAGATAGACTGAACAAAGATAAACCTATATTCATAGAATTTGTAAATTTACATACTTGTACAGAAATTGGACTGCAGTTGTAATATTTGAAGGACATGAAAGAAAAGTAGTAACGGAGGAGGGAGTGATATAGGGTTACAACATACCTCCAATGTTAGTCAATCTATACATTGAGCAAACAGTAAAGTGAACCATGGAGAAATATGGAAATAGAATCACAGTTAGGGAGAAGAAGCAAAAACTTTGAGGTTTGCCAAAGACACTGTAATTCTGTCACAGATAGCAAAGGACTTAGAAAGCGAGTAAAAAAAAAACATTCGTAGTATTTTGAAAAGAGGTTATAAGATGAACATAAAAAAAAGTAAAACAAGGGTAACAGAATGAAATCAAATTGAAATTGGTGATGCTGAAAAATCTGGACTGGGAAATGAGACACTAAAAGCTGTAGATGAGTTTTGCTATTTTGACAGCAAAATAATTGACAGTGGCTGAATTAGAGACAATATAAAATGCAGACCGGCAATAGCAGTAAATATTTTTCTGGAAACCTCAAATATAAATATAAGCATTAGGAAGTTTTTCCGAAAGTATTTGCCTGGCGTGTGGCCTCGTATGGAAGTGATAAACTGTTTGTATACAAAGACAATAGAAGCTTTTGAAATGCTCTGCAAAAGAGTGCTGAAGTTTAGATGAGTAGATTGGATAGTTAATTAATCAAATTGGGAAAAAAGAAATTTGTGGAACAAATTGATTGAAAGGAAAGATCAGCTGACGGGACATATCCTGAGGTGTCAAGAAATCATTAACTTGGTACTGATGTGACATGTGGGCAGTAAAAGTTCCAGAGTTAGACCAAGGCTTGAACCCAGCAAGTAGGTTCGAATGGATGTAGCTTGCAGTAGCTGTGTAGAGATGAAAATGCTTGCACAATGTTGACTAACATGCGGAGTTAAATCAAAACAGTTTTCAGACTGAAGGCCACGACAATGTTAACAACGATAAAATTGTTTTTCTTGTTCCTTCAGCTCTTAATAGCTTCTAATTTTCACTGGGCATCTTGAAACTAGACATCACTTTCTGGATACACTAACCTCTGTCATAGCCTCATTCCTTCCTAAAATCCCCACTCTCTTTCCTAAAATTCCCTTTGACACACAGTGTCAAATACATATCATTAAATGTTCCAGTGCTCCAAATGATTGCTTCAGTTTCACGCTGCAACACAACTGATTCAAATCTGAGGACTGCTGATTGGCAGAGGAGATGCACAACAACTGGCTATACAAGTCCCAGTGCCTTGTACATTTACAGGCATAGTCTGTTTATACTTGTGACTCTTGCAACTGTCTTTTTGGTTCAGAGTAAAAGATATTTTCACAATTAATACTGGCAGTTTACCAACAAGTCTCCCATTGTCTTCTATACCAGCTTTCATGGCACTTCCTTTAATATTAACATTCAACAAATATAAGGCCTACTTTTTTCCTTCAAGTAAATGGAAGATGAAAGAGAAGGGCAACCACCTATGTACCCCGCATCTATGCAGGGAGCACAGTACCACACAACGGAAACCAGCGTTCACTCTAGCTTTCAAGCACTAGCTCTTTTTTCAGAAATAGTACACACATTTACACACATAAACACACAGACGCCTGAACACACACTCCCGTGGCCGTAGCAAATCTAATTATTGATACTTGATAATTGACAGCTGCTTTCAACAACTGAGTATCAATAATCAGTCTTGCTGTGGCCACAGGAATGTTCATTTTATTACCTGTGTATTTACACCTGTGAATGTGTGGACTATTGCCAGAAAAAGAGCTAGTGCTCAAAAGCTAATGTGAATGTTGATTTCTGTTATGTGGTACTTGCTCCACGCATAGATCCACTGTGTGTGAGTGATTGCCTTTCCCTTATTTTACACACGGCTCCATCCAGGAATTTCAATTATTGTTGAAGATAAAAGAGAAATATTTTCCGTGAAAAGTGCTGCACGGCATCAGTGTGTTTAAATATGGGAAAACTTGGGACTACCAAAAGCTATTGTAATGTATATTTATTCAGACAAAACCAGCTCCAGTCACGTGACAGTCTTCATGTCACAAATTAACACGACATCAAAGTTATAGGAAGGTTCCTTGTTGTCAAATACATCAGACAATTCTGTTGTCAGTTTACTGTACGACTTTAGCCAGACAGGGTGCTGTACACTAGAGCCAACTGTAAATTTTTGCACTCAGTGATATGAAAATTGCGTAAGGTGGTAGAGGCAGATGTACGTGACAGTTACTCAGAACAAAAACCCTTATGTATTTGACACCAAGTGGTGTTTATCTGACACTTGAAGATGGTCGTTCGACCGATACTGGTTGTCTACAAATAAATATACATCGTATCAGCTGAACAGCTCCACAACACAATTCTTTACGAGGTAAATGTTTATAGCAACATGCCATTTTTCTTAATATCTTACACTGAATGCCACTAGCATCTCAAATATAGGTGTATCGTTCCAAAGAGAAAAGAAGCACATTGTAACAAACAAGAATCTGACCATTTTGCACACCAAGCAATGTTTTTTAAAGAAACTGGCATTGTAATGGTGTCCACAGCAGGTGAACATGCTTGATGCCTAAGTGTTTTGGATGCCATCAGCTTTTTAAGGAAAACTTTTCTGCCTTGTGAAGTCACCACTGGTGTCTACTTTTTGCACCTTCTTTTCTTGTCTATCCACTTCTTCAGGTAGGCAGGTTTTGCCACTTTGGAAACAGAACAGATAAGGAAAGGAGATGCAGGAAATACACACTAGCAACGACTGCACGGGGAAACAAGGTTCTCCGTTAGGACTGATAGAGCCCAAAAATATAAAACTTGAGACCAGAAGAAGATTAACAGAAAACTGTATGCTCTGTATGAGACCTGTAGTTGAAAGGATGGTGGAAGGGAAGAACTGCCAGGGGCAAGCTTCAGAGAAAAGTATGTGTGGTATATCACCAGTGATATGGGATGTTCCAGTTATGCTGAAATGAACAGAATACTGGCAAGCAACACAAATGGAGAACTGCACCCAACTAGTCTTGGGACCGATGACCAAAACAACAACAACAGTAACAACAACAACAAAATGGCACATGTCTACATACTATCAAAGACAAACCAGTACCATTTCAACCGCATAACAAGCTCCTAAATCACCACATGAATAGGACTGCTCTCCATTCCGCTCCTGTCCACAATTGGTTTCTTTGTGTGTCCGCTCACATGCTTCGACATGTACACCAAATACGGGAGCACATAAGTCCATCTTCTGTATTTTATCTACAGTCCACTGGAAGTCCAATTAATACACCAATGACAAAGATACATAGAAGTAGTTGAGCTGAAATCACAGTACCCACCGGCAGTACTCTGTGAAAGTGAGGACGTAGCACTTATCCTCTATACAGGCCACACTGTTGATGTCTTTGTGCTTTGAAGCAAATATTTCGTCTTCCGTGTCTGCAGAAGAGATGCCCTGTTCCGTGTGCTCTGGTCGGTAGTACCAAAGCAGTGACATCATCATTTCGCCTAGAAAACAACAAGAGAACAAATACAATACATAAAATATCTACTTATTACAAAATCATATTACGAAGTGAGTCGACATTTCTGCTAACTTAGTTCCCACCAATCAAAATGCATGTCATGCTGCATGTTTGACCTAGGTCACATTTGGAAAAAAAAAAAAAAAAACCTGATGCAAAGAACATGCTTAAATATACAGAATGAAATAATTTACCATTGTGAAATTCATATCTTTCAATGCAGATCTTAATATGGTTCCTCCTTCCAATCATCGACAAACACAAAGATAATAAATACTGAGATACATGATAGAAAAGCAACTGCAATAGTGGAAAGGTATTCGGACAGGATAACTGTGAGTTTCTACAGAGATTATCTAAAAAAACTTGCTCCCCTTCTAGCAATAGTAAATCATAGGTCACTGGAGCAACAAAGCATTCCTAGTGACTGGAAAAAAGTGCATGTCATTCCTGTTTCCAAGAAGTGTCATTAGGCAGGCTTATCTCACTGACATCAATCTCTCGCAGAATTATGGAACAAATTTCATGTTCATGTATTGAGGGTTTTGGAGAAAGAAAATTTCTATAATAATCTACACAGATTCAGCAAACAGAGACATTGTGCAGCTTGCTCTGTTTCTCCATGAGCTCCAGAGTGCAGTAGATCAATGGTGTTGCGGTTGATGCCATGTTCCTTGATTTTGAGAAGGTATGTGATACAATTCTGTACGGTTATTTAGGAAAGCTTACTAAGTATTAGAACAGATCTGTGACTGGAATCAGGATATCGCTGCAGACAGAACGCATCATGTTGGTATTAACAGAACAAAACTGACAGATGTAAGCAATGTTTTAGGAGTTCCTCAAGGAAATGTGAAAGAACCATTATGGTTTGCAGTATATACAGGGTGGTCAGAAACAGACTGAAAAGCTTTAAGGGTATCTGACAGAAGGTTGGGCTGAGAAAGAAATGTTAAGAAAAAAAATTTGGTACACTGTGCCATTTCTGAGTTAATTAGCACTGAAGCTAGCCAATATGGGCACTATGCACGCAAATTCAAGTGGCCCGCCAGAGAGGGCATCACCAAATGTGTACTTCTTTTGGTTTCCTAAACCAAACAAGAGAGCAATTCAAAAATTGGCCATGGGGCAGGAGAAAAGACTGAACACAAGACAAGGGCTGAGCAGTCTCTTGCGCTGTCATCTAAACTATGACAACAACCGGCACTAGTCGTATCTGGTGCACATGATAACCTGATTGGCTAAATTCAGTGCAAACTAAAATGGAAATGTTGCAACATGTCAAATTTTTTCTTAAAAATTATTTCTCACAACAGCCTACCCTGCAACATACTTATAAGCTTTTCAGTTGGTTTCTGACCACACTTTAGTGAATAACAATGGCAGCTCTGTGAGTCTGTTTGCAGATCATGCAGTTATCTATAAGAAGGTATCAATGCCAAAAAGACTGTAGCAAATTGTACGATAACATGGAGAGGATCAGCAACTGGGGCAGGGGCTGGCAGTTGATCCTGAATGCAGTATTGTGTGTAAGTAAGTGAAAAAGCAACTACTGTATAATTACACCGCTGATGACAAATCGCTGTAAACAGTAGCTACTGTAAAATACCTAGGAATAACCGTCTAGAGCAGCTTAAAGTGGAATGACCACACAAAACAAATAGCTGGGATAACAGATGCATGGTTGAGATGCACATGAAAACCCTTAATGTAATGTCATTCACACATGAAAGAAGTGGCTTACACAACACCTGTTTGGCCAATCTTATAGTATTTCTCTTCAGTGTCGGATGCTTTCCAGGTTGGAATAATAGAAAATATGTAGAAGATCCAGCAAAAAGAAGCACAATGTAGAAAAGGGGGTATATGCTTTCTGCTCCATTGGAGACCAGCAGTGGACGAGCATAAAATTCAGTGTTTACAATCCCGAACCAACACATATATAGACAAAAGACCCCTTACACCCACAGAAATTTGTCCTGAAGAATATTTATGACAGTCTTGCAAACAGTACAGTGTTTAATCTTTCGAACAAGCTTTATGTTGAAGTCAGCAATTATGAGCACAACTTATTTGGCGAAACACACTGACACAATAGATGCACTCAATCGATATAAACACACTTAAGTTTGCAACTACACAAATAGAATGTAGCTGGCCAAAAATAGAATTTGCGTATAGTCCACAGTCGAAGCCAAGGCAGTCGACTAATAGCAGCTGATGAAATGAAAGACCCACGTAAGTGAGCACACGTTCCACTGCACGCTCCGAGCTGTAGATGCACGGATATAGTCGCTCGGTGGTCACGGGACCCAGCCTGTTGACAGAACATGTGGTCTGGGTGTGCGGTCTCTTCCCAGAGTGCCACATACGGTGGCAGCTCCAGATCGCGGCACCACCAGTGGTGACGGCTCCAGCAGCTGTGACGGCTCCGTGTCGCTGTCAGAGACAGTTACAGTACCTCCTACCGAGTTCTGCTACATCGAGGAAGGAATTTATTTTACAATTTTGCTTTTACCACAGATTCTTTCAGAATCATCCCTAAAATATCCTACAAAATCTTAAAAATCCCTATATTCAGGCCATGTAATTATAATAACAGAACCAAATATTATTTTCTACACCCTTTTGCTGCACTTAACATGGAACTGTTGGGTTCTTGTACTGAGCAATAGTTTTCTAGCATTCCAAGTCTTGTAAGAAACTACCTGTTAAGGTTTTTCTTGTTAAGTCTATTTCGTCTGTCTCTTTTTACATTTTTGGGAAGACTGAACAATATTTCCACCTCAGTATCTGAAGAAGGGACTGTTAGTAGAAGGGAAATGACTACATTGATGCTATCATAAATAAAACTGTCACAGTGATGTTTCAAGCTTAGTACCTTATTCCAATAAATTTCAGCTGGCAGTTTTCTTTATTTCTTCATCCCCTTCAATCCCAAAATGCTTGACTTTGGTGAGAACTGGATGTCTCAATTCATTGTCTGCTTTATGTATGTTGGTTTCTCTCACCAAAAAAATGCAAATGGCTATCTTTCACAGACTGTTTCTCGAGATTTTGTGCTACTTGGAGATTTCACTTCTACACAATAGGTGTAATCGGTCACCTTTCCATGTGATTACTGTTGGTGTAATACGACTAAGTTCACGACTGACAATAACAATTGCACAGTTAACGCCATGTAAAATTAGACAGACTTCATTCAATAACAGCTTGAGAGAATCCCCTTAATAGGTCTATGGTGTCATAGAGTAAAGTAATATATCGAGTGGTGCCTACTTTAAATAATACGTCGGCACCTTAAATCCGATTTAACCAATTTCCCTAAACCCCTGTCAAAGCAAAACAGCCCTAAATCGCACATAATACAAGGGTGGTTTGAAAAGTTCTCGGAACAGAATAGAAAAAAGTACTTACATCACTGAAACATTTTTTTTATTTTTCAATGTAGTCTCCCTGTAGATTAATGCACTTGGTCCAACAATGTTCCAGTGCCTTGATCCCATCTCGAAAATAAGTTTCCTCCAGGCCTGCAAAATAGTTGTCAATTCCGGCTATCAATTCTTTGTTCGAAGTAAATCTTCATCCACCAAGAAAAATTTTCAGTTTCGTGAAGAGATGGATGTCTGATGGAGCCATATCAGGTGAATAAGGTGGGTGTGGCAACAATTCATACCTTAGTTCGTGTAATTTTGCCATGGCAACAGCATGTGTTTCCGATCCAGCATCAAGAGCCACGGCACCCATCTTCCAGATAATTTTTTTGTTTCTAATTCTTCAGTTAAAATGTGATATATCCTTTCAGATGACAGCTGGAAATCGTGAGCAGTTTCACACACTTTCAATTGGTGGTCCTCCATGACCATTTTGTGCACTTTTGTAATGATTTCTGGAGTAGTGACACATCTTGGCCGACCACTGTGTGGATCATCATCTAAGCTCTCCTGACCAAATTTAAATTCATTTGTCCACTTGGCAACAGCTGAATATGAAGGAGCAGAGTCCCCAAGTGTATTCTGGAAATTGGCACGAATATCCTTTGCTTTCATATCTTTCTTTATGAAGTACTTAATCACTGCTCAAATCTCGATTTTAACCATCTTCACAAATCACTACACGAGAACAACAGAGCCATGTCGCTGTCACAGCTCTCTTCCAGGCACAGAATGTGGCACGTGTTTACAGCCAGAAGTCCAATGAATATCACGTGAAAAACTTGTTGCGCTAGAGCTGACCTCTCGTGGTGATTACGAGGGCTTCTCAAACCACCCTCGTATAAGAAGTTTTGCCCTAAAAAAGGGCGAAATCCTGAAAAGTGGACACCCTGTTTTGTTTCCATTTTTACGGTGTTGCCAATTCCTGAGTGTTGCTACATCATGTCAGATGAGTCTGCAGTGACAGACTAGAGCATCACTCAAGCACTAATGACTTTTCCAACAATCAGGTCAACAATATGAGACACAAATGGAATCAGTCAACTGTGTACAACGATTTGTGGGGGTGTGAAATGGAATGATCACATAGGATCAACTGCAAGTGAAGCAGGTGTCAAGACTTTTTGTTCACTGGCAGAATATCAGGAAAATGGAGTCACTCTAAAAAGAATACTGATTATGAAGTAGCTGTGCGAGATATCTTATAATATTGCTCGAGTATGTAGGACTTGTATAAAATAAAACTAACAGGTGGTGTTGAAAGGCAACACGAATGGTCACATTGTTACATGGCAGGTAACGCAAAAGACTGTCACGTAACCTGTCTTTATAGAGTAATATGCAGATTCCAGTAGTTAGTACAGTTAGTTCTTTAACACTGCATGAAAACCGCAGACACTACGAGGTGGGATCCAAAATTTTCGGGACTGGTGCTGCCACCTGGAAAGTAGGAGTAGTAGATCTTTGCACGGCTAGCTGGCGAGAGCTGCATATCTGATGAGTCAGTGTGCGGAGTGGCATTCAGCTGGGAGAACGTGTTATGTGCCCACAGTGATTTCTGTAATACTCTGTGTTTGGTGTGTGGCGATTTTACAATGGATTCGCGAACAGAACAGTGTATGTGTTTCAAATTCTGTGCGAATCTCGGTAAAAGTGCGACAGAGACCCTTGCGATGATTCGACAAGTGTTCGGGGGACAGAGCATGAGCCGTACGCGTGTGTTTGAGTGGCATGCTCGGTTCAGGGCCGGCAGTACAGACGTCGAAGATGATGCTCACACTGGAAGGCCCGTGAGCCGCACAACGCCAGACACTGTTGCCAAACTTCGACAATTGGTTCGTGGGGATCAATGTCGAACCATTCAAGACCTTGCAGATGAAGTGGGTATTGGTTATGGGACATATCAACGAATGTTGACTGATGAATTGGGCACGCATTGTGTCGTCGCAAAATTTGTGCCGAGGATCTTGACTGCCGATCAGAAGGCACAGCATGTTGAAGTGTGCACGGACCTTCGTCAGACCGCATCTGATGATCCAACCTCCTGGTCATGGGTTACCACCGGTGACGACAGCTGGATTTACGATTTACGGTTACGACCCAGAGACAAAGCAACAATCGTCCCAGTGGAAGTGTCCGGGCTCTTCAAGACCCAAAAAAGCGAGACAGGGGAAGAGCAAAGTGAAGAGCATGATCATTGTGTGGGTTTTTTTTTTTTTTTTTTTTTTTTTTTTTTTTTTTTTTTAAAATACCAAGGGAATTGCACACAAAAAATTCATCCCACCCAACCAAACAGTGAATTCCACATACTACTGTGATGTTTTGCGGGACTTCATTTACTTGGTCCACAGCAGGGAAGTTAATTTAGGAGGCATAGAGTGGTAAGCATTGTCATGGTACAAACCCCCTTTACTAGATGAATATTTCTAGTATGCAAGGATTGCTTTGTGGACAGCGAGCGCGCTACATGGTGCGTGATTCGCAGAAGCGCGTGGCGCACCCGCACTAGATTTGCAATGGTCGGTGGGACGTCCCCGTCGCCACGTGCCCTGCAGCTTGGGGCATTGTTTGGTTTTTTGCGCATTAAGCGAAAACTATGTAACTTACGGTGAAGAGCGATGCGGCAGTGGATTGTGCTCAGCAATATGCACCTTCTGAAAGATCAGTCTTTATTTCAAGTCACGAGACGCAAAAGTTATAGTAACCTCAAAATCATTTAATATCACGAATACTGAAAGATTAATAAAAATAGTAAATACCGACTGACAGGGATAAGCGAGCACTCATTAAAAATGTTTCGTCATAGCGGATTGAGTGCCCTAGTCATATGTTAAGATTCATAAATAATTAAGCCCGTAAAGAGCAATAAACAAAGTTTAAGGGGAAATTGTTTATAAAATTCAATAGAAAATCCATGATGTAAAGAATGCCACTATGCAATATTTTGGGTGGGATCACACGTAATTTAAACCAGTTTAGTTATACTATACACTTGACTTGCAATAGTTTTCATTGTTTGCAAATTATTATTAACATTTATCACCCATAATTAATTAATTATTATACATATGAAGATTTTGAGCAGCGCAATGTGTAGATCGCTATAGATTACATCTAAAAGTGGTGCTATATGCAATTCTATGTTAAAACTTTGCAGCACAGATGTCAACAAACAAATTTGCGCTAAGTGGTGAAATTTTGCAAAAACTAAAACTTGATTTACGGGCAATAGAATAATCCTAGAAATTAATGTAACATAGTAAGTAAGATGTACTCTTTAGTGCAGTTCTGATGGTGTACTTATTTCTGTCGAGGGATGTATGTATAAAAATTTGTAACCTTAACTGGTGAGACTGGAACTTGCATAACGAGGGGGTTGATGTCCGAGCCTTTATAAGCGAGCGGCCATCTTGGCCATGGGTCAGTCGCTGGACAGTCGTTATGGAGGGCGGGTGGCGAGCAAGCCCACTTAAGGGTGGCCCATGTGGTCGTTTGAGAATTATTTTTCACGCCAATTTATTTTGACAAAGAGTACTGTTTAATAGTGCAAGTGTGCAAGCATATATTTGGTGAACTGGAAGTGCTACAATTATTCGTGTGAGTACGATTTACGAGGTATACATCATTGAAAGTGAACATGTGGTGAACTGTGATTTCGCACCAAAACTGTTAGAACAAAGAGGACAGTGGGACTTGTGGTTCTGTTCGAACTGATTTACATATGTCTGCTTGTGTCTGTATATGTGCGGATGGATATGTGTGTGTGTGCGCGCGCGAGTGTATACCTGTCCCTTTTTCACCCTAAGGTAAGTCTTTCCGCTCCCGGAACTGGAATGACTCCTAACCCTCTCCCTTAAAACCCACATCCTTTCGTCTTTCCCTCTCCTTCCCTCTTTCCTGATGAAGCAACCGTGGGTTGCGAAAGCTTGATATTTGTGTGTGTGTTTGTGTGTTTTTTATTGTGTTTATCTACCAGCGCTTTCCCGTTTGGTAAGTCACAGCATCTTTTTTTAATATATATTTTTTAATTTTTTATTATTTTAATATATTTTCCCCATGTGGAATGTTTCTTTCTATTATATTCAATTAAATATTGAGGCGTAATACAGCAAAGTGATAAGAAATGTAGTGAACCCATCAGGTTGATGGGAGCGAGAGTGGATGGTCGACTTGGTTTTAATGGGATAATTTTAGGGAAGCTTAGCTCATCCATAAAGGAAGTGGCATACAAAACACTAGTTCAACCCATTCTCGAGTATGGCTCGAGTGTCTGGGATCCCAACGGGTCAGATAAAAGGGAGACAGTGAAGCAGTTCAGTGGCGTGCTGCTCGATTTATTACTGGTAAGTTCGATCAACATGAAAATATTAGGGAGAAGCTTTGTGAACTCAAATGGGAATCCCTGGAGAGGAGATTGCTTTCTTTTCGCAAGGTACTATTGAGGAAATTTAGAGAACCAGAATATGAGGTCTGCTGCACAATGATTCTTCTGCCACCAATGTACATTTTGCATATGAACCACGAAGAACAGATATGACAAATTAGGGATTGTAAGGAAGCCTGTATGTAGTCCATCACTTTTTCCTGTTTGTGAATGGAACAAGTGATGAAATGAATAGCTGTTGTACAGGGTACCCTCTGTCATGCACTGTGTGGTGGCTTGTGGGGTATGTATGTAGATGTAGATCTTATGGTACACCCAGTTTGATGTAACGTATCATTCAACCAATGTGACTGAGTGAGGCGATACAGTGGTCAGCACACTGGACTTACAATCCAGTTCTGCAACCTGCCATCCAGTTTTAGGTATTCCATGATTTCCCAAAAACACTCTGGGCAAATCCAAGTATGGTTCCTGAGAAAAGGGAATGGCTAATGACCTTCCCCATTCTTTCATAATCGAAGCTTATGCTCCACCTCTAATGACCGTGCTGTCGACAGAATGTTAAACTCTAATCTTCCTTCTTTTTTCCAGCGGAGAGATGTTAACCCCACGTCTATCTTGCTGATGAATGACGGCTACTGTTTGGAGGTTTCTGTCACATGTTCAATATGTAAAGAGCTGTGTGGGCTTTGAAATTTCCTGTGGAGACACGGCTTAGCCACAGCCTGGGGGATGTTTCTAGAATGAAATCAGTTGGTAGAACACTTGCGCACGAAAGACGAAGTTCCTGTGTTCTAGAATCAGTCCGGCACACAGTTTTAATCTGCCAGGAAGTTTCATATCAGTGCACCCTCCACTGTAGAGTGAAATTTCATTCTGTGTGGCCTTTGTTTAGCCTCAGTGAGTTGGTGCCGGTGTTTGGAGTAGCACAGTGCACTACTGAGAAAAAGCATGCACCATGACAGTGTGGAATAATGTCACAGCAGACCAGAAAAATTCAGTTACCATGATTTAATGTTCATGCAAGTGTCAGATCTCATGGTGTTCACACAAACCTTATTACTTGTTTTGTAATGGTGTAACTCAAGAAGTTTCTGTACTTTGGGATATAATATAGCGAGTGATTAAGTGAATAATTCCTTTGAAGGAAGTTGAAATTTGGTGAAAAGTTTCATATTTCAGCACAAGCACAGCTGCCACAGTAATGAAGTCCATCAGACTGCACCAGTGCACTCCAAATAAAGTTTAATTACAGGTGCAGTAGTTCAGAATTCAAGAGAACAAGAACAATAAATCTGGACATACATACACTGAAAAGCGAACATTGCATTGGCAATGACCAAAATTGATTTGTGCCTATATCTTCCTGCTGCCATGTCGGTTTCACTTTTCATTGAACTACATTCTATTGAATGTTAGATTATGTGGTACGAGGTTACCAGTAAAAACAATTAAAAACATATGTAAAGGAAATCACAGCTTTGGAAGTCTGGGGCAACGTGGGAACAGATAACGAATAGGAGGAGCATGAGGAGAAGACAAAGAAAAGTATTTTCTTCATTCCAGCATTCACTATGCTACAAATCTTCAGAAACGATGTCAGAGGATGGCGTTGACTTGAGAAAACTATGCAGGTTTTACACTAATCACTCAAAAATGTTTGCTTACCGTCATCTGGGTTCTCCCACAGGGCAGCGACCTTTGCAACAAATGGGAGGTCCAGCTTCCTCGGTCCAGACTTGAGGAGGATGCAGTCATGCGGGCACACCAGGTCGCCCTCCACGTGTCGCATTGCGGGATAGCATTTACGTGTAACAGGTACATCGTCACTCTGTAAAGAAGCACGTGACATGTTTAAAAAAATCCAAAGCTGTTTTACACCAGTGTTAAAGGTACAAATCAAACTATCAAAGTGAGCATATTATGGCTTTCACAAAACAGTAATGTGCACAATGCAATAAACTGCAAAAACATCACAAAGAGGGCATCACATCTGCCACTTTTTAGACTTCCTAAAGTAATTTTTTTAAACAATTATGGTAGTAAGTAAATAAAAAAACAGGAAGTGCATTCAGACATCAAATTTGAAACAATTAAAAAAGATGTTGACGAATTGTGTTATTTAGGTACTGTAATTAAAGAAGACAATAGACATAGCACTGAAACAAGACCAAAAAAAATTGTGACTATAAAACATGCTTTCAGTGACAGAAGACAGCTGTTACTGGAGAAGTAGTTAAATACAGAAAAGACAGTTTGTCAGTACTTTCATCTGGAGTGTTCTGCTGAATGGTTCTGAAAGTTGATCACTGTTGAAGACGGACAGAATATTCTTAGAAAAGAAAGAAACGTGCCTTTGGAGAAGGTAAATAATAACCACTTGGACACAAAGGAAATTATTTATTATAATGGTGTTTGGTCCTTAAGCAGCAATTTATGCAAGTTTTCCAGTGACTCTGTGGTGTACAGGAAGGCCTCATCGCTGAGTGACTTAAGACATAATTTTTAGTTGGTTTGATGAATGGTAGCTTGCTCTAAATGTAGAAAAATTTAAGTTAATACGGATCAGTAAGAAAAACAATTCTCTAACATTCAAATACAGCATTAGTTGTATGCTGCTTGACACAGCCTGTAGTCTCGCTACTGGTAGGGTTTGATCAGCATTCAAGAATTACAGAGATGTTTTGGGAACTCAAATGGGAATCCCTGGAGACAAGACAATGGATTTATTGTGGGTCAGGACTGAGGAAATTTAGAGAACCTGAATCTGAGGCCAGCTGCACAATGATTCTGGAGCTATCAACGTACATTTCACATAAGAATCACAAAGAAAAGTTAACACAAATCAGGACTCGTACAGAGGATTATAGACAATTGTTTCTCCCATGGTCCATCTGGAGTGAAACAGAAAAGAAAATGACCAATACCTTCCACAGTGCACCGTGTGGTAGTTTGAAAAGAGTATGTACGTAGATGTACATGTTCATAACCAAGATTCACTTATTGCACATTTAAAATCCAAAATTTTGCTAATTACAGGTACAATCTCAGCTTGATCCCACACGAAATAATGGTAAAGATTAAAGTTGCAATTTTGGCTATGGGCATCCTAATGATTAAAATGCAAAATAAACAACATATGTTATGTCGTTCCATTCTAGAGTTGGAAGTATGTATCCATGCTTCTTACACAGCAAAACTGTATGTTTCAATTTGTTGGATATAAAGGAGTAAGCTGCAATACATTGCAGCTTATGTAATTTCATTTATGTGTTTTGCTGTATTCACACCTACACTGATAAGCTAAAACATTATGGCCACCTGATCAACTGTATATTGGTCCACCTTTCGAATGAAACTATCTAGGTTTCTGGAAATACACAGCACCATATGTCTACAGACAGTTCACACAGTTCCCACAAATTCTGGGTCCATGGTTTAGAAACGTAACATATTCCTTCAAGGGAAGTGATGGAGTACACTATACTTCTCCAACCGATGAATGTCAATCGGGACCTTTGTGAGTATTTCTTTGTTTTTGTTAAGTATGCTATTTCACTTTGTATAATGTGGGGAGAATTTTTGTATTTCTGATGTGCAAGTTCACAAGTTGGAATGGACGCAGTGCATCTGCCAGTCACTGAGACGGGGGCAGTTTGTCTGTGTGTTGCAGCACTTGCTGCTTGGAAGTTTGCCCCATACCACCATTGTCCCACCTAGGAAGTGCACTGTGGGTCATGCAAGAGTGGGTCATGACATCGGCTTTGTCATTATAGTTGCAGCGAGTCTAGAGAGTTCATCTGACAACCTTGGATGAGTTACACTAAATTTCAAGACAAGCTTTGTATGTTACAACCTGTAAATAACGTATAAATGAAATATTCTTACATGTGCCCGACAATGCCCCAGATGTCTTCTCAGCAGGCAAATATGGCAGTCAAGACAGCAACGAGTTCAGTGTCACGCCCTTCAAGCCACTATAGCACAATGCTGATGGCATTGTATCACACACAGTTATTATACCGGCATAGACCGGTGCCATTACGGAAGACAACAACCGTGAAGCGATGCAGGTGGTCTGTTAAAATATTCAAATAGTCCACAGCTGTCGTCGTGCTTCCAATTACTACTACAAGTTCCACAGAGTCCTGGTGAATGTCCTCCATAGCATAACACAGTCCCAATCGGCCCAAGTCCAGGGTACATACAATGCCTGTTTCAAGCAGTCGTACACCTAGATGACTGTGTACGCTGACACAAACGTCAACTCAATGTCACAACAAATGTGATTCAGGTAACATGTTTCCACTGACTCCAGGTGCAATCTTAATGATCTCATACCCAGTCGGAACGGACAAAGTCGTGGTCTCAACATGGGAAGATGTAGGGATCATCTGCTGCAGTGCTTCATGTTCACCAATGTCTGCTGATCAGTGTGCTCCAAAATATTTTTGGCTGCACCTCTACTGCACTGTCATCACATCTGCCAAGATCACTATCTAACTCACCTTACAGAGTAGGCAAGCCTTTGACCTTCACATTCTGTAATAACACTTGGGTGTCCAAACCCCTGCTGTCTACCTGCTGTCTCACTGTCCCACAACAACTTTCTATAGATGCACTTGAACAGCCAACCTGTTTTGCCTTTCTCCAACATGAACAGTCACAGGCACTTTGTGATAAAAATTTTCTCTCTGTCTATGTCACGTAGGTAAGTGGACTTCCCTAATTACAGCACACATCATCACTAGAATGATTCCTCATCCATCTCTGTTCTGCTTCTACAATGTCCTTACTGGTCACATACTTGCAGTGCCACCAGCTGGCATTCAAATTTATGGTGCGCAGTGGTCATGTTTTGGCTCATCAAGTGACTGTGCTTTTTACATAAGAAAATAGTGTATCTCATTCCCGTTGGTTAAAGAGGAGTAAGCTGCAGTACACTGTAGCTTATGTCATTTGATTCATGTGTTCTTACTATATTCACACATACTTTGGAACTTCTACATCTGCTGGTGTTAGCCTCTAACACTTGAGAGGAAAAAAAAAAAAAAAAACAAGAAGCAAAATTCATGAAAACAAGAAAAATCTGCTCATGAAAACGACTGCTGGAGCAGTTTGAAAGCTAAGGGAAAAAAAGTGACAGCACTAACCAATAGCCTTGTCTTCCACGACTTTAAGGTTAGGCTACACAACCTGAGTGAAGAATAGATTGCACTAATATCAATAACAGGATGGCAACTGTTTCATCAGAAGATTTTCCTAACATTTACAGGTGTTTCCAGGTTGATGTTCCCGACTTCCCTAAGCCACTGTTTATTGTATGTGGGGGCAAGTTTCACATCAACGATTTTCAGGACTACAAAAAAAAATCTTTAAGTAACCTCATCGCTTATTAGTTATGCATATTAAAAACAAGATATATATGAAATGAATGATTTTTTTCAAAAAATACTATTAAATATTAATATTTTGTCACACAGTTACTGCACACACATTTAAAATTTTTTGTTATAAAGCTTCATTTACATGGAGGAAACTTGCACAAGACATACTGTTTGCATTATTTTATAATTCAGCCTTCAGCCTGATCTTAAGTCAATAAAAAGTGTAAGCATGATGTCACAATGTATGACAATACAAGACAGACAGCAAAGTACTACTTTGCATTGAAACTAATTAAACAGAATTGAAGACTGATTATTCAGTGCTGATCTACTACAAACATATCTGTGCATACATGCATCCATATCGGTATGTTTTAATAAAAAAAGAAATAAAATAAAATAAAGGCCACATTTAATTTGCATGAATGACAATTTCACCCCTAAGACAGAAATTCTCACGTGTGTGTTACACTCTGCTTCATTCACAATCATACAATGGGAGAAAGACATGGATCCCAACAACCCACTGACAATAATGACAATTCCTGAGGTGGCTAAGTGCACCGAGAAAGTGAAGACGGAGCACTGAAGAATACAGCAATTATTAAAACAATTCAATGCAGTTCTTCACTTTTCCAACTCCACAATCGACTACTTCAGGAAGCAGAGTCTAAGACAGATTTCTAAAAAAAATGAATAAGTATATTCAGACCAACAGTTCCTGCCAGAGACTCTAGGAATTCCCTGGTTTTTCAAGCAAGTTCAATTACCTAGATAATTCTTGATTCTCTAGGTTCTCCAGGCAATGTTGCCAGCCTGAATAAGCATACTGGTTTCTAGTATTTATCAAGGTAGGAAGCAGATGTACTTACAGTGAGGAAGACTTTGGCCTCAAAGGATGCACCTTCCCAAGACCAACCGTTGGACCACCTGGGACCCAAGGACTTGCGCGGACCGGACAACACCCTCGACTGGCGTCGGGCGGGAACTGAGGGGGTAGTACCGGCCTGCCCCGTGGGGGTGGCAGGAGGGGGGCTGCGGCGCCCGTTGGAGGAGCGCCGTCGTCTCCGTTCCGCGGCAGCGTTCACCACTGAAGCGGAGGGTGCGGTCCTAGGTGGAGGCGGAGCCGTGCGCCGCACCTTGCGCCCCGCTGTAGGAGCAGCTGCTGGAGCGGGGTTGGCTGCAGGTGTGGGGGAGGGCCCCGAACCATTGGCCTGCAACTGCTTAGCTGGGGCCTCCACCGGGGGCAGCCGGTTATTGTTAATGCACACACCTGGCTGCAGTTTCTTTCTATGTGGGTATACCTGTTCAACCAATGAAAGCTCAGGTTACTAACTTCTAACACACACACACACACACACACACACACACACACACACACACACAGAGAGAGAGAGAGAGAGAGAGAGAGAGAGATTAATTTTGACCATCATAATCAATGTTCTTGGAAAGCCCGTAACTGTGTCATTGACATTGTCGAGAATTTACTCTCACTTTTAAGCACATTTGTTTACATAAATATTTTTTGTGATGATTGCATGAATGATTTTCTGCCTCTCTTACATGTAGTAGTAGTTTTAAGGGCTATAAAGTGTTGTGCCTCATCCACAGCAAAGAATATCATCCAAAAGCCAATCATTACTTACACTTTTTGTTTTTGTAATAAAAACATGCTACCAAAATATTAAAACTGTAAGTGATGATACACTTGTGGCTCATATTCTGTGTAATGGATGATGTACAACACATTATAATCTTTAAAAGATAACTACAATGCAAAAGAGACTGAAAAATCACACATGCAGAAATCACAAAAAATATTTACGTAAACAAATGCACTTGAAAATGATAATAAATTCTCCAAACATATCGAGTTAAGCATGAAAAAATAATAAACTGGTGCAGTTTTCCATTATTTAACTCTCTCTCTCTCTCTCTCTCTCTCTCTCTCTCACTCACTCACACACACACACACACACACACACACTGAGTACCCAGCATTAAAATACCTTGTAGAAGTGGAATTCATTGCCTAACTCCCTCCTGCTCTCCATCTCCCATCTTTTTCCACTTCCCTCAACTTTTTCTTTTTCTACCACAATGAGACAGTGAAATAACTTCAGATTTCAAGAAGACTACAAAAATTACAATTACAAAGATGACAGGTGTTGGCAAATGTGAAGACTATCAAACCATCAGTTTAACCAGTCATGGGTGCAAAGTATGGCTACAAATTATTCACAAAAAAATGGAAACACACAGAAGAACTGACATCAGGGGGGTCAGTTAGGGAAATGTAGAAACATGCAAGGCAACACTGGTGCTACACTTATCTCAAAAGATTGGCTAGATAAAGAAACACCTACACCAATGAAAAAAAAAAAGAGGAAAAAATCACTGCACCGAGAAGGAGCTGTGCAACATAAATGAAAGTTGGTATGCATGTTTTTACATCTGAAAGATGATGTCTATTCAGACACTCCACCAGTAGCATAAGAGTGGCAATGGTAGTGCCACTCTGAGGATACATGTCAGGTTTGCTCTAAATACACGCTATTAGCTACCGTAATGATTGGATATGGTGAATTGATGTTAGACACAAATGCCTTGAAGGTGACAAAGACGCCATTATCAACAACTCACAGAGTTTGAAAGTGGTTGTGCAACAGGGCTAGACAATGCTGGACGTTCCATTTGCGATATTGCAGAAAAACTAGCGGGAATGTAGCCACAGTACATGAATGCTGGTAGCAGTGGTCAAGAGAATGCAGAATTGCAAGAAAACTCTGCTCCAGACGGCCACGTGGTATAACAAGAAGAAAGACAGCAATTTGAGTAACAGTTGGTACCACAGTGACACAACAGCCTGTTACAAATCATTTACTTCAAGGACAGCTTCGAGCTTGACAGCCTGTAGTGTGCATTTAACTGATCCCAAACCATTGCCAGTTGCAACCGAAGTGGTGTCAAGCAAGAGCTTACTAGAGGGCAGAGTGGATGTCGTGTTTTCGGATAAAACCAGTTCTGCTTTGGTGCCAATGATGACTGTGTGTTGGTTAGGAGGAGGCCAGGTGAGTGCCTACAACCAACCTGTCCGTGTGCTGGACATATTGGACCAACATATGGAGTTACGGTTTGAGGTGCGATTTCATATGAAAACTGGAGCAGTCTCACAGTTATCCCACACACTTGAGTGGAAATCTGTATGTGAAGCTGGTAATTCAACCTGTTGTGCTGCCATTCAAGAACAGCATTCCAGCGTGTGTTTTCCAACAGGATAATGCTCACCACACTGCTACTGTAATCCAATGTGCTCTACACAGTGTCGAAATGTTGCCTAGGTCTGCTCGATCACCAGATATGTCTCCAGTCGAGCACAAAGGGACATCCAGTGATGTCGCCTCCAGTGTCATCCACAAACAGCATTAACTGGCCCTGTATTGACTGAACAAGTGCAACAGTCACAGAACTCCATCCCACCAACTGAACATGTGCCTTACTTCACACTTACACCACTGGCCATTAAAATTGCTACACCAAGAAGAAATGCAGATGATAAATGGGTATTCATTGTAGACAAATATATTATACTGGAACTGACATGTGATTACATTTTCACGCAATTTGGGTGCATAGATCCTGAGAAATCAGTACCCAGAACAAAAACCTCTGGCCGTAATAACGGGTTTGATACGCCTGGGCATTGACACAAACACAGCTTGAATGGCGTGTACAGGTACAGCTGCCCATGCAGCTTCAACACGATACCACAGTTCATCACGAGTAGTGACTGGCGTATTGTGACGAACCAGTTGCTCGGCCACCATTGACCAGACGTTTTCAATTGGTGGGAGATCTGGAGAATGTGCTGGCCAGGGCAGCAGTCGAACATTTTCTGTATCCAGAAAGATCCGTACAGGACGTGTAACATGCGACCGTGCATTATCCTGCTGAAATGTAGGGTTTCGCAGGGATCGAATGAAGGGTGCAGCCACGGGTCTTAACACATCTGAAATCTGTCCACTGTTCAAAGTGCCGTCAATGCGAACAAGAGGTCACTGAGCCGTGTAACGAATGGCACCCCATACCATCACGCCGGGTGATACGCCAGTATGGCGATGACGAATACACGTTTCCAATGTGCGGTCACCGCGATGTCGCCAAACACAGTTGCGACCGTCATGATGCTGTAAACAGAACCTGGATTCATCGGAAAAAATGACGTTTTGCCATTCGTGCACCCAGGTTCGTCATTGAGTACACCATCACAGGCACTCCTGTCTGTGATGCAGCGTCAAGGGTAACCGCAGCCACAGTCTCCGAGCTGACAGTCCATGCTGCTGCAAACGTCGTCGAACTGTTCGTGCGGATGGTTGTTGTCTTGCAAACGTCCCCATCTGTTGAGTCAGGGATCGAGACATGGCTGCACGATCCTTTACAGCCATGCGGGTAAGATGCCTGTCATCTTGACTGCTAGTGATACGAGGCCGTTGGTATCCAGCACGGCATTCCGTATTACCCTCCTGAAGCCACCGATTCCATAATCTGCCAACAGTCATTGGATCTCGACCAACGTGAGCAGCAATGTCGCAATACGATAAACTGCATTCGCGATAGGCTACAATCCGACCTTTATCAAAGTCAGAAACATGAAGGTACGCACTTCTCCTCCTTACACGAGGCATCAAAATTACGTTTCACCAGGCAACGCCGGTCAACTGCTGTTTGTATATGAGAAATCAGTTGGAAACTTTTCTCATGTCAGCACGTGTGTCAATGCTCTGAAAAGCTAATCATTTGCATATCACAAAATCTTCTTCCTGTCAGTTAAATTTCGCGTCTGTAGCACATCATCTTTGTGGTGTAGCAATTTTAATGGCCATTAGTGTATATTAACCTGTGAACTTGAAATGTTAATCACTTAAATATGTTACATAGACAAGCATATTCCTGAACTTTCAATACTCTACATTAATTATTTTTTGGTGTTGCGACTTTTTTCAATAGTTTTTATTGGTAGCTTCTGTAGATTTAGAGAAAGATTTAGACAACCATGCAATGTAAGCTTTTTCTGGCTTTACTTCAGTTGCAACTTCTAGGCTGAGAAGCCGTGATCGATATACAGAACTATTCCCTAGCATTTCATCGCCTGCAGTCAGAGACAAAACATCAGAGAATAGTTCTATTTGTCAACCACAACCTCTCAGTTTTAACTGAAACTTCTGACAGTGTTAATTGGAATGCACTCTGAAATTCTAAAGGTAGCAGCCATAAAAAAAATGAAGAGTGGAAGGCTGTGTAGTCTCGTGCAGAAACCGGAGTGCAGTTGTGAGTGAGACATCTTTGTACCCTATCATCCGTCTTATTCAATCTGTGCATTGATCAAGTAATGGAGGAAACCATGGAGAATTCTGGAAAGGAATTAAAGTTCAGGAAGAAGCAATAACATACTGACACATCAACAAATAGTCATTTTGATAATGGAGTGAACTGTGTGAACTGTATAGGGATACAAAAGCCTGAATACAGTAAGCAGGTTCAAGTGGATGTAAGTTGCAGTAGTTATGCAGCCCACGATACTTATTCTCTTTCCGAGTACTCTGGTGTTGTTGTGATGGCAAGTGACAATGGTGACATGGTGATACAGTAATGTATTCATTAACAATTTAAATAATAAAGTAATGCATCAGCACAGCGCATTTTCAAAGTATTATTTCAGGCAATCTTCATAACTAGAGCATAGGAATTCTTTGATAGCAAATGCCTACAAACTGGCAATAGGTTTAACTATATGTAGTTGGCCTTTCTGAAGTATGAAACTTACTGGGAGATTAAAACCGTGAGCCCAACAGAAACTCAAAATCGGGACCTTAGCCTTCTGCGGGCAAGTGCTCTACCAACTGACCTTTCCAAGCATGACTCACAATCTGTCCTCACAGCTTTACTTCTGCCAGTAGAAACTTCTGTGACGTTTGGAAGGTAGGAGACGAGGTATTGGCGGAAGTAAAGCTGTGAGGATGTGCCACGAGTCATGCTTCGGTAGCTCAGTTGGTAGAGCACTTGCCCCCGAAATGCAAAGGTCCCTCAGTTCGATTCTCAGTCCGGCACACTTTTAATCTGGCAGGAAGTCTCATATCATCGCACATGATGCTGCAGGGTGAAAATCTCATTCTGGAAATTTTTGAAGTACAATTGGCAGTTGTAGCCAGGTATTAAGGAAACTGACCCAACATGCAACCTAATAAAGGATCACATTAAAAAAATCAGGTATTTAAGGCTGATTCTACAAATAATACAATCCAACAAATCTGTCTGACTTTTTTAAAATCATGCGGCAATCACTCTTTCTTTGTGATAATGACAGAGAAAATATCTAAATCCGAACTGCTGCTACAGACGTAGAAAGCACATACTGTAGTGGAAGGCAAAAACTGGAATATATCCGACAAATAATCAAGGATGTTGAGTTCAAGTGCTATTGTGAGATAAAGAGACTTCAGAGAGGACATTGTGGCAGGCCACATCAAACCAGTAGTCAGAAGGCTGGAGGAGAGAAAGAAAAAAAGAAAGAAAGAATAAAGGCAGCAAATGTACAAAAAACCTTTACTCAATCCACATAAATAAACTTTCTCCTTCCCGATGAGACATCACAAACACAATAATGAATGAACACGAACACTGTGTAATGGGAGTCCAGGGGCGGTGTGAGAGCATACACTTTCAGGCAGAGCACTTTGTATACGAGCCACAACTCACCTTTGCTTGGGAGCGATTCACTTTTGCCAGTTTGCGCTGCTGCTGCTGCTGTTCTTCTTGTTGTTGCTGCTGCTGCTGCTGCTCTTGTTGCTGCTGTTGCTCTTGCTGCTGCTGCTCGGACGGCACTTCATCTGTGCCCTTGCGCTTGCCAGCTTTGGGGGGCATAACAGTGGGCACCGGGTCCGCCCGCACCGCTTCTGCCGGCGCGGGTGCGGCGGCCTCGGTCGCTGCGGGGCCTTCCGCTGCCGGTGGCGGAGACTTTTCGGCCGCCTCGGCGGCAGTGCACGAGTTGGTGCGCGCCTTCTTGGGTGCCGGAGCGGCAGTGGGCGCCTCGGTGTGTGCCGCAGAGGGCCGTCGCTTTCGGACCGCCGACGGCGTCACTGTGGCTGCCGCCACGGGCTCGCATTTCACCTCTGTCTTGGTTTCGGGGGCAGTAACAGTGCCCGAGGTGATTGTAGCTTCTCCAGCAGCCCCTACAAAATGTATAGCCTTGATTGTAAAGCCATAACAATAGCACAGCTGATACAAAGACACTCTGCAGACATTAGGCGATGGTGTGCACACACCCCCCCCCCCCCCCCCCCCCCCCCCCCCCCCCACATCCTCACTACTCTAGTCAACATTTGAGAAATACTGCAGCACATAAAATATATCTGAATCTTCTTCATTTCACTGCACAACTAGTTTGGGGTTTTAGTCTATTGCCATGTGTTAGCTAAACTACATTGCTATTACCATGGTTATGGCACCTTATTCCAGCTAAACAGTCGATAAAGGCTGAAAGATCAAATCTAGTGAGGCAATGATCAACAAGTCTAATCAGTATATGATGTTTTTGCTAAAACTATTTACTGGTTTTGCACAAATGGACTACCTAAAAATAAAAAAAATAAAAACACCTCTTCATCTAATTTTGTACTGTCGAACACACCCTATTTACTATGGACAGCAACAAAAACAATCAGTGTTTGACAATATATTGGATAGATAAAAAAAAACCATTCACTAATCAGAGACAGAATACAGCCATAAAAGAAGATTATAATTAGACAAGCTTTCAGAGCTAGTATCTCCTTCTTCAGGCAGAAGGGTTGACGAGGAAGGAAGGAGGTTGACCGGAGAGGTCTAGAAAAGGAGTGGATTTTGGAAAAGCTACCAGAACCGTGGCCAGATGGGATGAGATGGAAAGACTTTCTTCTGCCTGAAGAACGAGCCACAAACCACTGACTCCAAAAAATTGTCTAATTACAACCACCTTTTATGTGTATGCTCTGCTGTCGCTTGGTAAGCAGATATCTTATGTATCCAATTATAGTATACGGTTATAATAGAGGGAAACATTCCACGTAGGAAAAATATATCTAAAAACAACAGTTTGTTGCGAAAGCTTGAATTTTGTGTGTATGTTTGTGTTTGTTTGTGTGTCTGTAGACCTGCCAGCACTTTCATTTGGTAAGTCACATCTTTGTTTTTAGATACAATTATAGTACACCTACTATGAATGTAGTTTATAGAAAACAAGCAGAAATTTCTAAATTCTTTGGTTTGCAGTGTGCACACCGATGAAAATTGAAACTGGAAAAGCCATATAGCTAGTAGACCTGCTAAATCATTTACATAAAGAGCATTCACATGTACATCTCGCAGGGACCTGTTTAAACATGTGGGAATGTTAATCTCAACAGCAGCTTCACAACAAATTTACCCACTTTCATAAATATAATTTTGGCACAGAAACAAATGCAATACTCAGTTATAAAGTTCTTTGATAAGCTGCTTATTGAAATAAAATGGCAGAGAAATAGTAGAAGTGATTTCAACTACAGATTAAATTTTTTTCCCGTCACTAATGCCTTCTATATCATGGAGGAACAACAACGAAATATAAATAATTAATGATTTTCAACCTATAAATGTCCAGCATGTATAAAAGTATTTATCATCATAAATACGAAGTACAATCTATGCAGAATGGAACTGAACACAGCCTAAGCAAAAAATGCAACTAGATCCCGGAGTTCTGTTTTTGATTCCTAGCTGGGTTGGGGGCTTTCTTCACTCGAGGGGAGGGGGGGGGGGAGGTGTCCAATGGCACATTTTCCAAAAACTCCACCAGCACTTCTTGCAGGAACATCAAACACCCGTCACCCGTTAAGTAGGGGAGGAAGAACGTACGGTCCAATCACATGACCATCACAGATATCTGCCCAGACATTGATGCCGAAGATGTGTGAAATCTTCATGTGCACATGGCTTTGTGGTTTCCTTGATCCCAAATGTAGCTACTTCGAGTATTCATAGCAACCTTCTCTGTTGAAATGCGCTTTGTCAGTGAACACAATTCGCCTTGGCAACTCGGAAAAATCCACACAATGGTGTAAAAACCAAGTAGAGAAGTTGTCACGTGGCACAAAATCGACCAGGAGCAGAGCGTGTACCTTTGGAGAGTGATATGGGTAGAGTTGCTGCACATGTAGAATACAGCAGACAAATGAATGAGGCACATCAAGTCACGTGCAATGACTCGAGTACTCGTCCGTGGGTTCTCTTCAACCTGATGAAGCACTTACTCTTCCAATATTAGTATGCTCCATCTTTCGAGCACCACGGTTCACTTTATCACTTGTGAATTTCCCACTTTCTCGCGACCATTGTTCTACTCTGACAAACATGGGATGAGATGGAGTCACATAATTCAGGAAGTACTCATATTACAGATGTTACACTTCTCTTCCATTACAGCGAGCTTTACGTAAACTAACAACATACTGGTGTACTCTGTGAACGTGTACTCAGGCATCCTGTTACTGCAGCACTAGTCACCATAACATCAACTAAAGGACATCGTGTGACATCGTGTCATTTATGAAAGTGGTAGTCTACCATAATAGATGTACTGTGTAAGAAAATCTAACAAGCAATTGAGTAGTTCTAGTTTTCCTAATAACATGGAAATGAACCATTTCTGAACATGGGGTCCTTTGTAGAACTTAATCTATTAAGGCCCCTCTACAACCTCTAGAAGTCTTAACGTGAAATGTGAAACACCCGGTAGATTCCTGTAGATTGTAAGAAGCGTAGGTATGGACAAAGATGTACCACTAAAAAGCACGCAGTTGTTATACCGAGCATATTATACTTTCAGTATTCACCTATGCATCGGAAACATAGGTAATGAAGAAAAGACAAGTGAGCAGGTTACAAGCTTGTGAGATGAATTTCAAAGAGGCAGTATAGAACTAATTGAAATGGATAGGGTAAGGAATGAGATACTCAGAGAAATACTCAAAGAGAAGCCCGTGCAACTGGCAATAGAAAGAATGAGATTAAGGTGTTACGGGCATTTTGGAAGAGTGGAACTTGGTACAAACGTGAGCTAGGCTCATGAAATGATAACAGGAGGCAAGAGACCTAGCAAAAGACCAAGAGATGGATGGATCATCGAAGTGAAGGAATGTGCCAGGAAGACAGGAGAAGACTGCGACAGAGTGAAGAGGGGAAAGTGGTGAGAGGGCAGGGAGAGTGGGGACCAGCGAGGGGCCAGAAATTTAAGAAGGTGGTGGTGATTCTTTTAGTCAATGCTCACATAAACGGTTTAATGGATGTACCACATTCGATACACTAGTGATTATCGATACCCAATACAAATCTTATGGAACTGTTGACTCCTATCATGCTTTGATACAGCCATCAGCAAAGATGTGTTTATGGGCTATCAATAATGACTACTCAATACAATGACTTCCTGACATTTTCCAGAAATGATTTGTGGAGGAGAAAATTAATGAAACACCGGCATGGTGTGTGTCGTGCTCTAGAATGAAAGAGGATTTAAGCCAAGCTAGTGTAGTTTTCAGTCTCGTTTTTGTGTCTTCGACAACTTAATGCCTATACTATTCTGTGAATTGTTACCTTTGCTCCTAAACTATTCATAAGGAACAGTCAAATGAAAACCAGATGGATGGAGAAAGGAAACAAACTGTCTATTATTTCAAGAGTAATCACCATGCATGTTAAAACATTTATCCCATTGTGAGACAAGATGGTCAATGTCTTCACGGAAATATGTTTGCGGTTGCCTATGGAACCGCGATTGTACCCTGTTGTGCACCTCTTCATCAGAAGCAAATCAGCGGCCATAAATGTCTTTCTTCAGAGCTCCAAAAATATGGAAATTGCATGGAGAAAGATTGGGACTGTATGGAGGCTGTGTCAGGACTTCCCAGTGAAGCATCTGCAGCAAAGTCTAAACACCGTGACAATATATAGACGGGCATTATCTTGCATCAGAATCCTGAGTGTGTGGACTTGATGTCGAGCTTCAACTTTTGAAATGTGTCCGTGTACCACTGTGGGTAAACTGATGCACCATGTTTCACAAAATCAGTGAGCAGCAGGTTGAGAGAGGATATGTTCTTATTGCAGGATAATGCCCACTCACACACTGCCAAGGTTGTTTAAACTATGCTGCAAACGTTTCACTGGGAAACCCTTACACATCTTCCATGAAGTCCTGACCTCTCCCTGTACAATTTCCACATTTTTGGAGCTCTGAAAGAGGACATTCGTAGCCTTCAGTTTGCTTTGGATGAAGAGGAGCATGCCTCAGTACAATCATGGTTCCTTAGGCAACCACAAACATTTGTCCATGAAGGCACTGATTGTCTTGTATCGCAGTGGGATAAATCTATTAACTGTTATGACAATAACTTTTGAAATAAAAAATAGTTAGTTACTTTTTTCTCACAGGTCTCATTTTCGTTTGACTACTCTTTATACATTTTATCAGGAGTTTCGATTACCATATTTAGATCTTGAAGTTTTATCAATGAAAGCACTGCATTCACTTTAAAATGTGCCTAGGCAACATAGCCCGCTCTCCCATACTGCCACCACCCCCCCCTTTTTTTTTTTTTTTTTACAGATGCTGAAAATTTAACTATTTTACAGCTTTTAAAAACTGTTTGAAATGTGATGCCACATAACTTTCATGAAGGTAACAATAAAATCTGCCACAGTAGGTATTCCTTTAGCACGTACAGACACATATGTATAGATAAAGAGGATTTCGCTCTGCCTATAAAACCTTGACCTCCAGCCCGACGATGCAACTGGAATATTATATCACCACTTGCAGTGTGTGTCTTTAGGCATCTTTTTTTTTTTTTATATACAGATACTTATTTGGCAGATTTCACAAATTCTGTAATGATTCTTTGTCTCTTCTTATCAATTGACAGTGTCTGAAGATGAATACTAACTGTTCAAAATAGGTAGGTTACGATATTGGGAAATGCTCCTGTACTTCGAAATTAATTTGCTGACTGTAAATTTCTTGACATCAGCTGTATTAGCTACAGTTCTACTACCGAACAGGAACACACAAAAATCTGTTTTGGACACGGACCTGAACCCATATTCCCCACCTATGGCTTGTTTGATTCTCCCTGTTGCGGGAATCCAAGTAATGTTGCAAGCGTTAGGTGATTAATTTAGTGGGCTACGATCTAAGGATGTAGAAAGTGTGACATGTGAAAGTTTGTGCCGTCCAGAGAGCATACAAGAATAGAGAAGGCAGTTGCAGCGAACCATTCATGATAAGCAGGCAATTCGGGTTTGAGTCCCGGTCCAGCACAAATTTTCATGTGTCACTGTTGGGCAGTAGATACAGCTAATGTCAAGAAATTCGCAGTCAGTGAACTAATTCTGCAGTATTTCATACAACTGTAGATTATCAATGTGCTTGTTCTTCCAGACATCCATGTAAGTAAAATGCTCCTATGACTGGAGCACAAAGTTTAAAATAACATTATCAGTGAAAGCACCAGACATTAAAATGCGCCAATGGAAAACGTGGGGAGCAGACAGAAGACGACCGCTGTAATATTGCAGAAACTTTATTCACACCCACCACAATTAAAGCTGTAGTGTATACGAGTCTCCACGGCCTGCATATCGAAAGGTGTCGGATGCAGTCCACAGTCAGAGTGGGGCATAAGGTTAGCCGCTAGGGCTTACTGAACTAGACTTAATCCCAGCCTCTGCACTGAGCCAGGTGGAAAGCTACTATCTGTTTAGGTGTCTGCAAGTACCCACAAGTTATTGCCAAGTATGATTAAACTGAAATGAACCTGTCTTTGTGAAGCAATCATTTGTTATTATCAAGATCTGCTAACAGCACGACACTATTTAAGGATACTTTATGAGCAGTATTAATGATACCACTATGAAGTTTCGTTAGGCAAATGACTTGTCTGCAAAATATAGCTGGTGAGTGCTGTAAGCTGTGGTTACTTTGGCCCTTTGCTGGTAACTTGGACTCACTGGCCAGAAAAAGTTTTAATTTATTCTTCTGTTAAAATTACATCATAAGCATGGAGTAAACAAGGCAGCATACATTTTCAGTGTGGGAATAACAATCTAGAAGCCTGATAGTTCCATAAAGTAATATTGTGTTGGCAACACTGAACTCAATGTTGATCATAAATATCGTAACAGCTATTACATCCCAGTAGCTTCCGCCTGGAGGGCTCACATCAGTTAAGCCAAAATTATAGGGAGTGTAATTCTGCATTCCGTCAGTGTTATAATGTAAGAAACTGTCATTTATGTTAATTTCAATTTAGGTACTTTATTTAACACTTCTGTAAAATTATGCATATTTTTGCAAAATATGGGCTTACCTTAGACCGGGTCAAAATAACCCCAAAATGAGGATGAAGTGATGCTAAAATCTGATGGTGATTCTGAAAATTTCTGCCATGTGCAAGATGATACCCAGCACCACAAAATGTTGAAAGATAAACCAGCAGCTGGGCAAAATGCTACAGTTTTATATGACACAGGAGAATATTCCAGAGATGGAGGAGGAGGAGAAGATCAAGAGTTCAATATCTCGCTGATGAGATGCAGCACAAGCTTGTAGTAGGAAAGGAGAGAGAAGGAAAGCGGCTGTGCCCTTTCGAAGGAACCGTCCCAGAATTTACCTTCAGCGATTTAGGGAAATTGTGAAAAACCTATATCTAGGTGGCCAGATACAGGTTTGAACCATCATCCTGCCAAATTCTGGAATTGGGACTGTGATGAGTGATGAGGATGAACTGTGTGGAAAGGACAAAGTCCTACTGCAAATGGTCAGAATAAAAAGGAAAATGATTTTATTCTTGGGAGGATTTGATAAGAATTATCAGTCCACTACTACTAACAAATTAAGGATATTTGCACGAATCAGAGTTCAGTAATTTGTGTAATAAGGCTCACATCCATACGATATATTTTCCACAAATAGTTACCACAGTGTAACACGGAACTTGAAAATTAGTTAGTCAGTTGATGAAATATTGCGCACTTGCTTAAATGACTGGGTGGATCAAAGCAGACCAGTGGGCAGTTAACATTGGGCCAGATTTTTTTTTATGGTACCACAGCAACGGATGTGATTTTTTAAAAAATAACTCACTTAACTGATTGTACAAGTCTTTGACAATATTAGAAAAAAAGTTTTTGGAATTTTATCACTGGCACTGTCCTTTGTTTTCTTGCCACATATAAAAAGGCAGGCAAAAACCGGGCCAAACTAACTTTGGTTTACAGTATTACAAGACTGTAAGGTCTTAAGGTAGAATAGATAAATCTGTGTCACCAAAAAGTACAAGCGATATCTTCTGAGAGCCAGGATTCCCTTTACTCATTTAATGAGAGTACAAGTCTGCACGGTAATGAAGGGGCCAGTCACCCAGGACTCCCGACTGACTGAAGACTGACAGCAGGATTCGGATCTGCTTCTGTCCCACTATTTCTGCCTCGAACCAATGTCCAGGTAAGCCATCCTGTAGATGAACACACTGTGATAAGTGGAAACTTGTGCCAGGCCAGTCTTCGAATCAACATTTCTTGCTTTTTGTGAGCAGTGACTTCAGAAAGCCAAGGAATGCCACTGACAACTGAACAAAGTAAGTAATCTCTTCAGTAGCTAATTGTAGACTCTAGAAATGCTATGGCAATACTTATTGTTTGTTTACAAAGTAACGGCCAAGTGTGGAGACACAGTGTTACAGCACTTCACCCGGATTTCAAAGAACTGGGGGTTAGCCACACAATCAGACTTGCGTTATGCTGAGATGATTCCATTAAAAACAGTTGACTTCTGAATTCCTGGCCTATCCTCACCTGGTCCAGTCCTATTTTATACATGCTGTCCTACACCACTACATGAGTTGGTCGAATAACAAATGAATAAAAATAAAGCATTTTACACTGCTGTTGAAGAAATCTTCCAATTAAAAAAAAAATTAAAATATTTTCTTCTTGAGCTCAGCATTTATGAAACTGGTGAATTTTTTTAAAAAAATGGTTCAAATTGCTCTGAGCACTATGTGACTTAACTTCTGAAGTCATCAGTCCCCTAGAACTTAGAACTACTTAAACCTAACTAACCTAAGGACATCACACACATCCATGTCCGAGGCAGGATTCGAACCTGCAACCATAGCGGTTACAGGCTGTAGCGCCTAGAACCTCTCGGCCACTCCGGCCGGTGATGAATTTTTAAGAGAGGCAAAGAATATGGTATGACTACACTTCATGTGATCAGTTTGTATATGCTTCTATATCTGAGTGGGTCTGTAATTGGCTAAATTTACTATGCAGTATCGATTTATAACAGAAGTTTCTCTGTTATGTATTTGTGTGAAGGTACTATAATTATTTGTGTAATATTTTTCTTGTTTTTATAATTACTTGTGTAACATGTATACTGTGTAATATTGACTTTTGTAATGCTTCAAATGATCCCTGAGGTCTCTACAACAATAAAAATCAATCAATCAATCAGTCATGACCTGAGTTCATACGCCGGAAATACGGAAGCGTCCGATCCCGCCCGTCTGCTTTGACCCATGACGTCACAAATATGGCGGAAACAAAAAACAAACACACACACTTTCCACAAGAAGCCTAATGACACTAACGGGACAAGCGCGGGAAATGGGGTGTTTTGGGCGGGGGGCAAACGAAATATAAACAAATTTAGACGCCTTGCGTAGCTACAACGTGTAAGTGAAGACAGCCATGCATGAATACCCACCCACCTCCCCAGGGGTCGTAACCCCTGCAACCCATAGAAGATAAAGATGCTTCAGTAGCTGATTAGTGTTTTTGTCTTTTAAAAAAAAAAAAATCTCACGGGATAGAACGAACAGATCAGAAAGATAAATATAAAACTAAAACAGAAATTGGAGGAAACAGATAATTAAAATAAGTAATAAGTGTTTTTAAATTTAAAAAAAAAATCTCACGAGATAGAACGAACAGATCAGAAAAGTAAATAAAATAAGATAAAACAGAACTGGAGACAGCCACACTCAAACCAAACTCCGCGCCGTCATGACGTCACACACGACAACACCCTTACGTCACGGGTCAAAGCCGACGCGTGGGATCGGACGCTTCTGTCGACCCCATACGCCTGTCCAGTTTCCAGTTGACAACAGCTGTGTCCACAAACACTGTTGCAGAAGTGTACCATTTTACCTGAAGTGGTCCACGAATCTCCACAGCCAAAAAATATCTACTCTAAACTACATCATCATTTTACACACACACACAACTTTTTTTCTGAGCTACACCTCAGGATGTACAACTTTGAAAATGTAATATACATGACATCCTGAAGTCAAAAGGAAATAACTAAGTCTTCAAAAGTTTCACAAGTTAATAATGAACTCCGTAATTTGCGATGCTGACACGGACTATGAATTCCTGGAGAAAACAAGGGCAAAAATTAGAAGAGGTCCGTAGGTTTTTGGTGACCAACAGTTTGTTAAAATGAACAAGTAGCAAAAGCATACGGTTGGAAAGTTTCGTCGGCCGAAACAGAATAAACATGGGGAGCAAGATATCTAGGGATGGCTGACATTGTGTGAATACAGCAGGTAACATCAATGACGAGAAAAGATATAAGTTTAGATCAAGCCACTGCAACGATAAGAGGCTGTGACGTCAAGGCGGACTCGGGAAATACAGACCTCCGTCTCAGGTAAAAGCAAGGAACGTCGATTCAAAGTGTTAACTGTTTATGAAAAGAGAACTAAATAGTATTAAGACGCTGAATATGCAGAGAAAAGCGTGCAATGTTGCAGTAAATAATAGGCTAGATACATAAGAAAGGCCTGCTGGCGATAGCTGGTCTAGAGACAAAGACAAAAAAAAACTTTGGCAAAGTACAGCCTTATTTCAAATTCCAAACAACGGTATTTCTGTGGACGCATCGAAATCGGATAAAAGTATCATGAAACATTCTTCGGATTCTCTTTATGCGTTGCAAAACAATGATACAACCGCACACAATCACACTACAGGTTCTTCAAGCCAGAGACAATATGGTCGTCCCTTATAAGAGTCTGACGCCCTAGGCCATCCAAAACAAAGTATCACAAATTTCGCCTTCGCGAACTGCGCTTTTACTTACAAAATACATTTACGGTTAACTTGTTCTACGAGTTTCAACGCGTGCCAAGTGTAGAGCTCATACTGTACCATTTGCGAAGATGATTCTCATGATGGGAGAACGCTTCAACGATCTGATACGGGCGAACTCCAGCGGCGCAATGGTTTCCCGTGACGGTGCAGCTGACGTCATCGTGATATCCCCGTGCTAGTTTGCCAAGCCAGGACAAATCCTTGGGCGCGCAGTGTTTTAGCCTATAGAGCGCTCGAACACTAATACGGTGTTGCCACTTTGAGAGTCGAACAGACCTTTCTCGCGAACCTTTCCAGTATGGGGTGCGATTGTAATACTACAAAGAAAGTAGTTCCCCCTCCTTTGTAGCCCTGTTTCATTGTTATTTCGTTCAAGACAATGTTTTTCACGTCGATAGTAGTCGATGCTGTTTTCCAAAAAGGCAATACATTTTATTTTTCTGTGAAAAATGTGAGACGCCGTATCGAATGTTGTTATCAGATCGTATTTATGACACGTAACTACAGTATCCTTAAAATATGTACATTGCAGCACTATTACTCTATAACTCATGTAACTGTCGTTGATTCTGGTAAAATTGTCTATTGCACGGTACGTGACTGCGTACAGCGATGAAACGGAAACTTAATAAAAATCTCTTCGAAAGTGCTTTCGGGATTCTCATCTGAAAGTCGGAAATATGTTGAACTATAACACGACTAGAAAAACAAGGAGAATCTAATCTTCAAACCCACATAGGTTTTATGGACATTTTGAGTAAACCTTCGATCGAGTAGATCGAAATACATCTTCATTAAAGTCTGCCCACCGTGCCTCCCAGGAGTAAACAAAAGCTTTTATCGTGAAAAAATAGTTTAAAATACAGGACAGTAAATGACACTTGAGATAAAAATCAAACAACGGGTGACATTATGTTCTCTTTCAAGGGCTCTTTTTAACATTTTCACTTACGATGTTCTTGAAAACCAGAAATCAGCGATTTATTCAGGAATTAAATTAGATAAACAAGCTAATTTATATGCACTATTATGTTCAGATGATAAAGTAAAAATAAAAGTGAAGACGATTTCCAGTTAGCAGTACATCGGCTAAACCAAATATCCACAAAATACAATCTTAAAATCTCATTAGATGCCACGAAAGTGATGGTATTTCATCATAAAATATCCAATACGGTCGAAAATAGTAATTAACTACGAAGTAAATGAACAGTTGTCGCATTTTAAACATTGTAATTATGATAACGATACACATGAAAAGTTGCACAATTTTCAAGCAATATGAGGAACTATAAACAAACTGGTTAACTACAGGATGCGAAAACATACAGATATAAAACTTCATGAAATTATAGCAATATCACAACTGATGTATGCAAGCGAGAGATTGATAAATAAAAAGGATGATGAACGAACTACAAACAGCAGAGATGAGATCTTTCAGTAAAGTGCCTGGCTGCACAAGAAAATACTCAATTAAAAGGGAAACCGGTCATAATAAGTTCAATGTACATGCTACTAATCAGAATTAGCTAAATACAAATATAGATAGAAACAGCAGGTCGAGTGCATGAAAGACGAATGACTGAAAAAATTATATATAGTGTACCTGGAGGAATATTCAGGGAATTGACAGGGACGATCATTCCAAGCATAAAAGTCTAGTAAACAGCGGCTCTAAAATTCATACCTTATGAGTTATGAGCACTTGTTTTCTTCGCTACTCTGAAACAAATATCTTCTACTGAACATGAGTAAGTGCTCAAAATTCATAAGGTATGAATCTTAGAGAGCACATGTTTACAAGAATTTTTTGTTTGGAGTGATCGTTCCTCTCATTCCTGTCATATCCCTGAATATTGCTCCAGGGACACAATATATAATATGATTAAGTCATTCCTGTCTCATAAATTCCACATGCTGCTTCTATCTGTATTTGTATTTAGCTAATTTTTCTTTAGCATCAAGTACATTGAACTTATTATGAACGGTTTCCCTTTTAACTGAATATCTTTTTGTGTAGCCAGTTACTCTCCTGAAAGATATCATCTCTGCCACTTTTATTTTGTTCTCATCTTCATTTCTATTTATCTAATTTATCTATCTTTCGCCTTCTTCCTTGGAATCATCGTTCTTGTTATATCCATGAATATTGACTGTTCCTCCGTGTGTTTGTGTGTGAGTGAGTGAGTGAGAGAGAGAGAGAGAGAGAGAGAGTGTGAGTGTGAGTGTGTGTGAGAGAGAGAGAGAGAGAGAGAGAGAGAGAGAGAAATGAAATACTGGGAGTGAAAGGCTATTTACAACTTTTATAGAAACCATACTGAAGTTGTAAGGACATGAAAGGGAAGCAGTGGTTGAGGAGGGAGCGAGCGAGATTGGGTCGTAGCGTATCCCTGATGTTATTCAATCCTACACTGAGCAAGCAGTAAAGGAAAAAATAAAAGCTGCGATGCTTGCACATGAATCTGTAATTTTGTCAGAGACGGCAAAGAACTTGAAAGAGTAGTTGACTGGAATGGACAGTGTCCTGTAAAAGAGGTTATAAGACCAATATCATCGAAGTAAAATGAGGTGATGCTGAAGAAATTAGACACCAAAAATAGTAGAGTTCTACTATTTACCCGGCGAAACTGTGAAGACGACCGGAGTATAGAATATAAACTGCACACTAGCAAAAAACACGTTTCTGAAATCGGAAATATAACATCGAATTCACATTTGTGTGTTAAGGAACCTGTTCTGAAGGAATCGGTCTTGTGCGTGCACTCCAGTACGGATGTGAAACGTGGAAATCAGCATTTCAGACAAGAAGAGCACAGAAGCTTTGGAAATGATGGTTATATGTGACGATCACGTAGCTAATGAGGTATAGCTGATTAGAACTGGGGAGAAAGAGCTTTATGGCATAATTTAGCTAAATAGAAGTGTTTAGTTGATAGGACTCATACTGAGGCACCAACGAATAATCAGTTTCGTAATGATGGGGAAATGTGCGGGTAAGAATTGAAGAGGGACACTACGAAATGAATACAGTAAGCAGATGCAGAAGGACGTTGGCTGCTGTAGCTATTCGGAGGTGAAGAGGCTTGCACTGGATAGAGTAGTTTGGAGAGCTGCACAAAAACAATTTTCGCACTGAAGATCACACGAAACAAACAAATTTTATGAGCCAAATTATGTTGCTTGTTTGCTGTTGCGGTCTTCAGTCCGAAAGACTGGTTTGACGTACCTCTCCGTTCTACTCCATCCTGTGGATGCCTTTTCATATCCGATTCACTACTGCAACCTACATCCTTTAAATCTGCTTACTGTACTCATCTCCTGTTCCCCCTCTACGACTTTTACCTCGCACACTTCCCTCCAATACTAAATTGGTGATCACATCAACCGATCGCTTCTTCTAGTCAGGTTGTGCTACAAATTTGTTTTCTCCCCCAATTCTATGCAGTACCGGCTCACTAGTTACGCAATCTAGCCACCTATGTAAGAATTACAAATACAATTCTTAACTACACCTGTTCCCCTTTGGAAACAGCAACTCGGCTAAAGACTCGGAAGCACACATTAATCTTTTTCGTACACTTGGTTACTACTATAAAAAATTCTTTAAAAATAAACAGTGTTCGCACAGTCTATCATTACTGAAACAGATTTCTTACTTTATTTGAGAAAACGTTCTAGAAATGTTGGTCCTTTTATTGAATCCTGAGCACAGTGATGGGCCCTTTCGTTCAGATGGACTGTTGTGTTCTTAGGTTACTTCTCTGAACACTTGAACTGTTCCGTTCGTAGGCTACTTCTTCGAACATTATTACAATACCCCTGGTCACCGCACTTATCTCAGGTACAGAAACAAAGAGGGTGGTTATAGTGTTTCGAATGCTTGAGGTATATAAAGTTAAAAACGACGACATGCTACTGCGAATTCATTGCCACTGATTCCCTTGCGCGGTTAATCGTGCCATCAGTACGTTAGGCACCAGTTAAGAATTTAGACGCATCGCGCAGGATCCCGTAATTATGTAATCTATCTAGATATAACGACACAGTACTGTTGGAACACTGTCTCTGACCTCTTCTTTCTCAACAAACAGGAGATTAGTTCTTTTGGGACGCCACGTAATTTTCCGTTTTAGTGGCATCCTCTCCGCTACACAAGTCACGGAGCGGGTATGATTATAGAATATTTCCATCACAACCTGGAAAATTTTCTCTCCAGATTGTACGAATAACCTCTTAAAGTTCACTTTCAGAGTGTTGAACGGTTTGATCTTTATCAGCACCTCCAGTGTCATGAAACGTTGAAGCAACATGTGGTGGCAATTTAACAATACGATATATGACGAACTAGTGGATAGAAAACTTCCTGCACCATGTACCACAAATTCATTCTTTTCATATCTGGCAGATAAAACGGGTAAGCTATTCTTTAACCGCCGCCCGACACAACATCTATTTCTACGGAACATAGTCTGCACTAAAGAGATGAAATGATCTTCAAACAGTCTTCCACTGCTTCTCTCCCCATCCGGTCTGTGTAGTAAATTAAGTGAGCTCTGTCCAACTGATACGATACCACCTCACAGATACACAAATCGAACTTCCACCATCCTGCGTAGAGTGTTTTTGGAAACCACAGTTCACTCCTCAAATGACCTACAATGTGCTAGAAACCAATCAACTAGAAATGACATGCAGCAGAAGAAACGTGAACAATTTATTTTTCAGTACATCAAATGGGACGCTGCGTCTTAAGTCAATCTTCTGTTAACAGCCGCAGAAAGGTGTTTTTTTTTTTTGTTCAATTATAATGTGAAAGGTCCGGAGAACCTATTAGATTTGGCTCTGAGCACTATGGGACTTAACATCTATGGTCATCAGTCCCCTAGAACTTAGAACTACTTAAACCTAACTAACCTAAGGACATCACACAACACCCAGTCCAACCTATTAGATTTCTTTTGAGGAGAAAACAAAGGAAGAACGTCAGCTGAACAACGACGGCGGGGGAAACTGATGGCTGCTTTGCGAAAGGAAACATTCGGACACTACTTTTAATCGCTTTTAACAATTACGAAATATCTAAACCTGGACGACCAGAGTGGAAAGCGAACTCAAAATTTTCACAATGTCAACAGAATAAGAGCTTTGACAAATTTTATACTCTCTAGCTTCTGGCGAGAGTTCACAAAATAGAAGTAACTTAGTGAGTTTAAAAGTAGAATGCATATGATCATTATTTTGTGTATAAACTGACAGCTGACTACTCACGTGATGAGACACAATGTAATGTTCCTAAACAGGCGAAAACATCCACTACTGTTTGGCTACAACAGTAACGATTGATCGCTAGTCTCAGGAAACAATCAAATATACGAAATTACCCACTGAGAGTGATTTAACCCTTTGAATAACAAAAATATGAAAAATACATAATTTCAAATTTTTTCACATAAAAGCTATACTATCGTATACTATGCTTTCATGGGAAAGGGACTGGTACTTCAAAATAATAATAATAAAATGATGGTTTCAGAAAGACACCGCTGGTACTCAAACAGTTAAATCAGAAGGAGTGAGAAAGAGGGGAAAAGGCCCTGAGAAAGAGGGAAGAGGCTCTGAGATGAGGACAAAGAGGGTGTGAGGATGAAAAGAAAGGGTGAGGACGAGAGGAAAGCGTGTGAAGATGAGGGGAAAATGGGCAAAAATGAGGGAAAGAGTGAACATAGGTTAAGTAAGTGTGAGAAACAAGATGGCGAGGAGGAAGGAAAGGACGGTGAGGATGAAGTTGCTGAGTGTCAAGAAAAATATGGTGAAGAAAAAGCAGGTGGGGATGATGGTGAATTTCGCACATGGCTAAGAAGAATAAAAAGAAGGTAGGGCGATTAGGCAGTGATAAAGAAAACAGAGCAGGATGATAATCATCAAAAGTAGGTGCAGCAATATGATGGAGAGTGTAAGGACGATGGTAAGTATGGGGAGGATACTGCAGAAGTGGGAAAAGAGGAGAAGGGCTAAAATAACTAAAATTTGGTTGAGGGAAAGATGACTGATGGTGATGAAAAAGAGAGGAGAATGAGGACAAGGATGAAGAGAAAGAGACTAAGAATGAGAAAGAAGATAGCAAGGACAAAGAAAATGAAGATGAGGAAGAAGAAAATGAGAGATATAGTAAAGTAAATGAGGATGAACATAACAAAAGGCTAAGAAGACAAGAAAGAAGGCAAGGAGACATGACAATGTCAAAGAAAATGGGGCATATTGTTGTTGTTGATGACGATGATGATGATGATGATGATGATGATGATGATGATGATGGCGATGATGATTATGATGATGATGGCGATAATGATTATGATGATGATGGCGATGATGATGATGATGATGATGGCGATGATGATGATGATTATGATGGCGATGATGATGATGATTATGATGGCGATGATGATGATGATTATGATGGCGATGATGATGATGATTATGATGGCGATGATGATGATGATTATGATGGCGATGATTATGATGGCGATGATTATGATGGCGATGATTATGATGGCGATGATTATGATGGCGATGATTATGATGGCGATGATTATGATGGCGATGATTATGATGGCGATGATTATGATTATGATGGCGATGATTATGATGATGATGGCGATGATTATGATGATGATGATGGCGATGATTATGATGATGATGATGGCGATGATTATGATGATGATGATGGCGATGATTATGATGATGATGATGGCGATGATTATGATGATGATGATGGCGATGATTATGATGATGATGGCGATGATTATGATGATGATGGCGATGGTTATGATGATGGCGATAATGGTGATGATGGAAGAGGGGGAGAAGAACGTAATGATGATGAAGTAGAGGGATGATACTGGAGAAGTTGATCAGGATTTAAAATATGGGCGAAGTATGACAGATGTGCAGTAGATTATGAAGAACAGGGATGGGACTGTGAAGAACACTGGGTGGCCGATGAAGAAAGATAAAGAAGACAGAAAGAAAAGAGGGCAACAGATGAAGTGACCACTCCAGTCACTCGGGCCAGCTCGCTGGGTGAGAGGCGGGCGGAGAGCACAGTACCTGTGTGGGGCAGCGCGGCCGGCGAGCCCTCCTGGCGGGGGCGGCGCACCAGCAGAGTGGCGGCGGCGCCGTCGCGGCCGGGGCTCGGCGGGGGCGGCACCCCCACCCCCGCGCTGCCGCGCGCCGGGCTGGGCGGGCAGGGGGCGGGTTCCAGCGGCAGCGGCATCGGGGGCGGCGGCGCGGGGGCGGGCGCGGGGGCCTGCGGCGGCTGCTGCTGCTGGGCCTGCTGCGGGGGCTGCGGCTGGGCCGCCGGGGGCTGGAGCTGCAGTTGTAGCTGGGGCTTGGCCGGCCCCTTACTGCTGTCACCAGTAAGAGGCCCAGTATGGACGTTTTTTGGACACGACTGCATGGGGCACGGGCAGCTCGGGTACTCTGCACAGCCCAAACCACAGTCCCCCTGGTCACGTCTCCGTACACACCTTCACTGCACTTCCTGCCACCAGCTAGCTGAGCAGTTTCTTCATCCACAGCTATCTACTTCTAAACTTGCGTATCACTTCAGCCTTCAATTCTACGACAATTCTCCCAAGAACAGGTCGTTCTTTGCTTGTGTCACCATTACCTTCCACCAAAAAAGGCATTCGCCCTCTTGATCAAAGAGTTTCCCTTCATTATGACGACTGGAACATTACCATCGCAATCTCCCATATTGCTACTCTCACATCTCTGTGGCCAAAACTGTCAACAAAGCGACAAATGTCAGGTACGGCAACGCCAACTGTGCAAATTTGACGACATGTTCAAACAGTGGTGGTTACTAACATCTCTTGTATCCAGATACTTGTCCAGTCCATGTCAGAGTGTACTCTCGTTATACTGAGGGAGGGGGACATTACTGTTTTCGTCCAATGAGCATATTATATTCGACAGAATGTCATCCAGAGGCTCATCATGAACTACAGTAGCGTGACGGAACATGTAATGTGAGTTATTTATTAATCACTCGCCGAATACCAGCTGCAACCCGAGACTATCGGAGTTCCAGTTGTTGAGAACCAATTAACACCAGATAAAGGTTGTGTCAATAAAAATTACATATCTGAAATAACCGACAGTTTCTGAAAGCCTTCACGTCTCTACACTACTGTGCAAATGAATTCCTGATGTCTGTGACCATAACCTGAAGACCACACAATACTTACTGGCTGCCATGACATCCTCTGTGATCAGCACCACTTTATGTGGTACAGCGGGTCATACGGTCAAGCTACCCACTCTCCCAGCTTATACCAGCGGTCCGTACCTTGGGTATGCTACTTCTCATCTAATTAGGTCTTCAGTTGGCCTCACGAGGCTGAGTGACACAATGCCAGTCCTACCAACAACTACAAATCTTGACAATACAGGGAAATTGAACCCAGTCCTCCGCATGGCTGCGAGGCATGCTGACGGTTCAGCTACCGAGGCTGAGCCATTGCCCAGTGGTCAAGCACACTAAGCGTCAAGACGAAAACGCAAATAGAAAGAGTCAGCAATCGTTAAAAATTGTCCACCTCGGTAGCTGAGTTATCAGTGCATGTAACTGCCGTGCAAAGACCTCGGTTCGATTCTCGGTACTGCGAAGGACTTTCCCTTGATAGGAGGCTGCCTCGTGAAGCCACTTCAGGATGGGACATGACTTTGCGGCTTTGCTGGAAAGTCAACAAAGTTCGGCAGATCACTTTACTGACCCCCATGCCTCTCCATGCCGTATCCAAATGACGACATATGGCAGATGAAGACACAGCGGTCAGTCGACATCACGCGATCCCATTTTTTTTTTTCAAATCGCTGCAAATTACTGTCAAAACTTCCCAATAAACTGGAATTATGCTGTCTGTGCAGGAAAAGAGTACATCCTAATTCAGAGGGGAACATAATTTACATCAGATCCATTATGTTCAAGTAGTATTTTAGTTGTAAGCAGTGTGTGGCCACCAAGTGAAGTTTAGAATCTGGCGCCACAACATACCCCAACTGGCCTCATAAGCAGGCTAGAATCATCAGTGTCCCTAAGCAAGTCAGGCACTGTTCACCAGTCTTGCTTACAAAGTGACGCTTCGAGGCTTTACAGTCCAAAGACACACAAAACACTCATCGTAGGTCATGAGTGACTACTCCGCAACACGACTGGTATGTGGTCTCAATTGCAATACTTACAGCTGCCTCTGAATTCGCAGTTCCCGTGCATACGTTGTATCAGGCAGGGCCACAGCAGTTGGTCTGTATGTCAGGTGATCAGACAGGACTCTCTGTTGTGAGGTTTTTGTCATCAGTCTTTCGGCTCGTTTGCAGCTGCCTTGCACCTCTCACACTCTTAAGCTGATCTTTACATCTCTACTTAACCGCTACATTCAACATTCTCTGTAATCTGCCAGTTGCTGGATGCTGTACCAGGTGCCCTCTAACCCGCCCTGCTTCTAGTATGTATCCTCCAGAACCTTCTTTCCTCGACCGCCCTTCTCAGTACTTCGTCATGTTGCATTTCATGGATCAACTTCATTTTTAACGTTCTTCGGCACAACCACATTTCAAACAGTTCCTGTTTTCTCCTCTCTGGACATCAGAAGGTGCTCGTTTCATTTGCATTCTATGCTCTGGGCCAGACGCACACTTTTGGCGGCGGTTTTATTTGTCTTTTCCAGCCTACCTGTGCTATCTTCCTTTCTTCAGCCTCCCCGTTTAATTTTACTTCCTAAATAGGACAATTCTCTTGCACTTCTCCCCCCACCCCGTCGTTTCCAGTTTTAATGTTAAGCAAGTCATTGTACGAGTACTGTTCATCATCTTGGTCTATGCTCTGTTTAGCACTAAGCCATATTCTGTCCTGCCTGTTCCTTTCAGTAACTTCTCTAAATCCTTTCTACATACGGTATTTTGGTGATATCAAGTGATAACTGAGCTGTGAATGAATAGACAGACTGTCCTCACCACAGATGGATCCGGCTCTAGTTTGGAGAAAAACTCTGGCCGCAGATTCGTTCGGGGGGAAAAGTTGAGGCGGCTAGAATCCCAGAGACGTCACAGAAAGATACCAGTTTGGTGATGCTGGGTCTTGATGGGGAACGCGTCATGTTGCAGTGGTGTAGAGAGCTTTCCGTCTTCTCTAATGGTGGGAAGAATTATGTAAGGTTAAGATACAAGAAAATTCTATACTGCAACCTAAACTACAGCTATTAAGATTTGGAGGTGGTTCATAATTTCTCTTCATGGATTATAATGCCCATTCGCATTGGTCTGCCATTGTGGATTAATTCATTGTAGGTGAAGATATACACACCATGGACTGGCTAGTGAGGTTCACGAATCCGAATAATTTGTGTCATCAGTCTCCTGACTGGTTTGGCGCAGTATGACACGATTTCCTCTTCCATGCCAAGAACGGAATCTTACGGAGCATTTGTAGGATGCAAGGGGAAGTCGGAATTGCAGTCCTTCCACCAGCACCTACATAGATTTCTCCCCTCAAGGACAGTACCGATTTCAAATAAACCTCTGAACCACCTAGCAGAGAGCATGCCCCAACGTCGCCAAGCATGTGTAACATCTAGGTGTAATCATATCCTCCATTAACTGTTTGTTCCTGGTTTTGATTTTTTTAAATATTTTGCTTCATAACTTTCTTTTATTTCTAGCTTTTGGAAACTGTTTTACAGCAAATAACTTGTGATTACACTTTACTTTACTTTATCCCGTAATCTTTCTACCATCGTGTTCAGGAAATATGATCTCATTTGCTGATTATGGTCAACATTTGTACACTCAGGTATGTGGAGGGGTTTTTTCCTCCTCCTCCTCCTCCTTCTTCTTCTTCTTCTTCTTCTTCTTCTTCTTCTTCTTCTTCGCGTCAAGGAGTAGCCCTTGTCACGATCTCAGTCAGTCAGTATCATGATCTATTACACTATGGTTCGTAGTTCAATACTGGTTTTCTTGTTCTTCCTAAGGGTATATATTCAAGCCCTTTTACTCTGTTGTCCTCTATTAACTCGTTAAATGAATAAATTACCCACTCACTTCTGATTTTTTACATTTCTTATCTGATCCCTCAGACTGCAAACTTTCACGCATCTCATACGTTTCATTTCAAAGACCTGCACACGCATTTCGTCTCGCTTTCGTGTTGTCCACTAGTATGACATGTACATCTAGCCAGGTGTGGCCACTACTTTGCAATTCCTTTTTTTCCACACTTTACGGCCTAGTGTTCTGTGTACTCCGCTACACATTATATTATATTTCGTTAATTTATTCCGTATTTTATTTTCAAGTTGGTAGCAGAGTGACAACCTAGGAAGTTAAAAATTGGAAACTTTTTTCCAGAACATGACAGTTTGGCGGTATCTGGAACGTACTGGATATCTTCCTTCAAAGGCGTAAACCTACCTGCGCTAATATCTACCCTTACGTGAATGTTGACCAGAGTAAATGAAGGCTGGATATCGGATACACTCGGAACACAGCTGTGTCAAAACACTGCACAGCTCACTGGTGGCGGAAGTACACTATGCTACGCATCATCCGACCCGTTGCTATTTCAGACCAAGCAGCATTCACCTGACGTCCAGCATGCTACATGCTGAGTTAGGTACGACAAAAATAATAAGCTTGCGGAATTTTGGACCTGACCCATGCATACATCGACCGACACACATCCCCAAGTAGCGAACACGCGCAGCGGGCAATCAGTCTTAAATACCAGACAGAAGAGCAGCAATAGAGGCGTGACCAAGCGATGGGATGTCAGAACACACTCAGATAAGGCACGGTTACGAGCACATACCGGTACATAAACATGCAAACTACAGTACCACGAACATGCATTACATTTACACTGATGAAGCTTCACAAGTGATACAGTATGCAAACAGCAAGCATTAGTTAAGAACGCTTTTACAAAAAGCAAAAGCAGAAGGGGAAAGCTACTAGCCGAAGCGGACTGTGACGGTGAGTTATGAGACGTACACCACCATCGGTCGTTCTCTGCCGCAGTCGGAACATCACAGGATGAAATAAGTGTGAAAATAAAGAGACACGTATTTTGGCTTTGGTGCACAACAATTATTTTCGAGAAAATGGCAATTCAAAAATGTTCAAATGTGTGTGAAATCTTATGGGACTTAACTGCTAAGGTCATCAGTCCCTAAGCTTACACACTACTTAACCTAAATTATCCTAAGGACAAACACACACACACCCATGCCCGAGGGAGGACTCGAACCTCCGCCGGGACCAGCCGCACAGTCCACGACCGCAGCGCCTCAGACCGCTCGGCTAAACCCGCGCGGCGAGAAAATGGCAATCAAACTTTCGATTCGACTTCATTAGTCCACTCGCAAAAGCAAGTGAGTTGATAGTGTCGGTTATACCGCCAGCGAGAGGGCGCCGCTAGTTCCTGCAACTAATAAGGCGAGTACACCGTTCGCTTGTTAAATGTTTTTTCGAGCTTCAAACAGGAGCGACTTATTTTCAGTTACCTGTGTAGTTACTAGTTTATTTTTGTAATTTCTTGCGTGTTAGAGTGCTTACTAGGCACAACCTTTTATGTCAACAGTGTAGTGTACATTAACGCCGTTGCTATCGACCCTCGTATCGTACATGCTTTTGTTTGTTTGGTTAGAACAGCTCGGTATGGGTTACACCGTCAGTGAGAGCACGCCGCTGTGACCGCACCTGGTACTGCCTGCACTGGAGTTGAGCCCTCACCCGTGGTCCAGTGGGAGATCATTCCAAAGTCTGGCAGGCAGCGAAAAACTTTCCGAGGGGCCGATCGTAGGGCCTCCCCGGTTCGTTTGACGAAAAGGTTTCGGGCGTTATCTGTGGCTGACGACGTCTCTGAGCTGGATGCAATTGTCCACCCTGTTCCAGAGGAAGCATCTCGGCCCGCAAGGTCTGTGCATTCACAGGGGGTCGGTTTGCTGGTAGTTGGGAGCTCCAACGTTAGGCGCGTAATGGGGCCCCTTAGGAACATGGCTGTCAAGGAGGGGAAGAAAGACAGTTGCATTCCGTGTGCATACCGGGGGAAATCATTCCGGATGTGGAAAGGGTGCTTCCGGATGCCATGAAGAGTACAGGGCGCAGCCAACTGCAGGTGGTGGCCCATGTCGGTACCAATGACGTGCGTCGCTTTAGATCGGAGCAGATTCTGTCTGGTTTTGGGCGGCTAGCGGAAATGGTAAAGACTGCCACTCGTGCTTCCGAGCGTAAACCGGAGCTCACCATCTGCAGCATCGTCGATAGAACAGACTGTGGTCCTTCGATGCAGAGCCGAGTGGAGGGTCTGAATCAGACGCTGAGGCGGTTCCGTGACCGTGTAGGCTGCAGATATTCCTTGACTCGCGCCAACGTGTGGTGGGTTTCCGGGTTCCGCTCAATAGGTCAGGAGTCCACCACACACAGGAAGCGGCTACACGGGTAGCGGGGGCTGTGTGGAAGGGACTGGGCGGTTTTTTAGGTTAGAGGGTCGCAGGGAACCACACAAGGGGCGTCCGCCTAAAAGTCGGCAGTTAAAACACAGTAAGGTAGTTGTAGAAACGATTCGTGTTGAAGTTGTAAATTGTCATAGCTGTGTTGGGAAAGAACCAGAGCTCCAAGCCCTAATAGAAAGCACTGGAGCTGTAATAGTTGTAGGTACAGAGAGCTGGCTAAAGCCGGAAATAAGTTCAGCCGAATTTTTTTCAAACGATCTAACAGTATTCAGAAAGGATATATTAAATACAGTGCAGTATTTATTGCTGTCAGAGGTAGTTTGCCTTGTAGCGAAACTGAAGTAGATAGTTCGTGTGATGGGTAGGGGCTAAACTATTAATTGGATCCTTTTACCGACCTCCCGACTCAGAAGATATAGTTGCTGAACAGTTCAAAGAAATCTTGAGTCTCGCTTCAAATAGGTACCCCACTCATACGATTATAGTCGGTGGTGACTTCAATCTACCCTCGATATTCTGGAAAAATTATACGTTTAAAGCCGGCGGCAGGCATAAAACGTCGTCCGAAATTGTACTGAATGCTTTCTCAGAAAATTATTTTCAACAATTAGTTCATGCGCCCACTCGAAGCGTAAACAGTTATGAAAGCCTACTTGACCTTTTAGCAACAAATAATCCTGGACTAATAGTGAGTATTGTGACGAATACAGGGATTAGCGACCACAGGGCAGTTGCTGCTAGGCTGAATAAAATAATACCTACAACCATCAAAACGAAACTCAAAGTATATACATTTAAAAAATTTGATAAAAATGCTCTTAAGGGGCTCCGGAAAGGCTCAAAATCATGAAAAGTTCAATTTTTACTTTTTTGCGTTTTCTGAATCTGCAGACTATTACCTTTTAATAGATATACAATTTATTCAATTCCGAAGACTACAACTATTTTTAAATTTTTTTTGAAATGTGTTCTACATGGGCGTGACCCACTGTGGCGCTGTTAAACTGCTGTCAAATGGTGTTATTATTAACGTCCGTGTTCATCAGGTACATTTTAGTGATGTGAGATAAAGTATGTGTTGTGGCTAACCTGTGATGGTTCAATATATATCGCTGGTGTGATTGTCGATTCTTTCATGTTTATTTACTCTGTCGTTATCTCGAAAATATTCGTAATTAATTCTGTTTCTTGAGTCTCTGTTTTGTTGAAGTATAATAATGAGTAAAAGTAAAGTTATTAGAAATCCTCTGAAGGCTTTTAAGAAAAGGAGAAATGTTGGAAAGCCAAAGGTATTTAGGAATATGGGAATGAAGATAGGTTCTAACATGGTACGAGCGATGCTTGCTTTAGACAAGGAACGCCTTCGGGCTGCAGACAGGGCTGTAAAGAGTCGTATATACAAGCAAGAGTAAACAGGAGGAGGAACAAGAGGAAGCTGGAGGAGGAGTTTGCAGAGGATGAAGATAATCCATCCTATGGACCTGGAATGCACTGAAAAGTTAATCCAATCTTTGTCGCTCGATTCCCAAAACTTTTATTTTCTCATACTAATTACATGTTTTCTAAGGATCTTCCAAACATATTTGTTTCAAACTTTCAGTAAATGTTACACAGTACCTTCTGCATAATTTAACACAGTCTTTTTCCAAAAAACTGTATATTTTTGAATATATAAATAAAAAATTGCAAAAAAATGTTGTGAATTTTCATTACAATTGAAAAAAAATCATTTTTAATAACCGAACTAAAATTTTGTAAAATCCCTGTGTTACGTTGTAGCCCATATTCTAATAAATAATCTGTAAAAAGTTCAACTTCCTACCTCAAGTACTTTGTGAGGAAAGATGTAATTTATAAGCGTTATTTTAACATTGCAAGTATAGGGCGCTCCGGAGCCCCTTAACGCCTTTTTAAGAGACAGTCTTCACTCCTTCCGATCTGTAAGTAAGTCTAGAAAAATTGTGGTATGTTTTCAAAGAGATACTATCGACAGCAAATGAGATATATATACCACATAAATTAATAAGTGATAGCACTGATGCCCCATGGTACACAAAACGGGTCAGATCGCTGCTGCAGAAGCAACGAAAAAAGCATGCCAGATTTATAAGAACGCAAAATCCCCAACATTGGCAAAGTTTTACAGAAGTTCGAAATATGGCGCGTACTTCAAATCGAGATGCTTTCAATAATGTCCACAACGAAATTCTGTCTCGAAATCTGGTAGAAAACCCAAAGAGAATCTGGTCATAGATACAGCACACCAGTGGCAAGACGCAATCAGTGGCTTCATTGCGCGATAACGACGGTGAAGTAACTGATGACCGTGCTACTAAAGCAGAGTTATTAAACACGGTTTTCCAAAACTCGGTCACCAAAGAAGACGAAGTAAATATTCCTGATTTCCAATCAAGAACAACTGCCAAGATGAGAAACATAGAAGTAGATATCCTCGGTGTATCAAAGCAGCTCAAATCACTTAATAAACGCAAGGCCTCCGGTCCAGATTGCATACCAGACAGGTTCCTCTCAGAGTATGCTGATACAATAGCTCCATATTTAGCAATTACATACAACCGCTCGCTCACGGAAATATCCGTACCTAAAGACTGAAAAATTGCTCAAGTCACACCAATACCCAAAAAGCGAAGTAGAAGTAATCCGTTAAATTACAGGCCTATATCACTAACGTCGATTTGCAGCAGGGTTTTGGAACATATACTGTAATCGAACATTATGACGTAACTCGCAGAAAACGATTTATTGAAACACAGCACGGATTCAGAAAACATCGTTCTTGTGAAACACAACTAGCTCTTTATAGTCATGAAGTAATGAGTGCTATCGACAGGGGATGTCACATTATTCCATATTTTTAGATTTCCAGAAGGCTTCGACACCGTTCCTCACAAGCGTCTTCTAACCAAATTGCGTGCCTACAGAGTATCGCCTCAGTTGTGCGACTGGATTCGTGATTTCCTATCGGAAAGGTCACAGTTCGTAATAATAGACGGAAAGTCATCGAGTAAAACAGAAGTAATATCCGACGTTCCCCAAGGAAGTGTTATAGGCTCTCTACTGTTCCTGATCTATATTAACGACATAGGAGACAATATGAGTAGCCGTCTTAGATTTTTTGCAGATGATGCTGTCATTTACCGTCTCGTAAAGTCATCAGATGATCAAAACGACTTGCAAAATGATTTAGATAAGGTATCTGCATGGTGCGAAAAGTGGCAATTGACCCTGAATAAAGAGATGTGTGAAGCCATTCACATGAGTACTGAAAGAAATCAGCTAAATGTCGATTAAGCGGTAAGTCACGCAAACCTGAAGGCTGTAAATTTAGCTAAATACTTAGGGATTACAATTACAAATAACCTAAATTGGAAGGATCACATAGATAATATTGTGGGTAGAGTAAACCAAAGACTGCAATTCATTGGCAGAACACTTAAAAGGTGCAACAGGTCTACTAAAGAGACTGCTTACACCACGCTTGTCCGCCCTATTCTGGAGTACTGCTGTGCGGTGTGGGATCCGCATCAGGTGGGACTGAGGGATGATATCGAAAAAGTACAAAGAAGGGCAGCTAGTTTTGTATTATCGCGAAATAGCAGTGTCACAGACATGATACGTGAATTGGAGTGGCAATCATTAAAACAAAGGCGTTTTTCATTGCGACGGGATCTTCTCATGAAATTTTAATCACCAGTTTTCTCCTCTGGTTGCGAAAACATTCTGTTGCCACCCACCTACATACGGACAAATGATCATCACGATAAAATAAAGAGAAATTAGGTCTCACACAGAAAAATTTAAGTGCTCGTTTTTCCCGCGCGCCGTTCGAGAGTGGAACGGTAGAGAGACAGCTTGAAGGTGGTTCATTGTGAATAACAGAATAACCAAGTAGATGTAGATGTGGATGTAGATAACGCAATAGGTAAGAGCACAATTTCGAAATTTCGCCCCCTGCCCCTGTTCAAATCCAACCTAACGTCTTGTTTTTCGTTTATTGTCGCGTAAGTATGTGACATCGTGAAATACACTGAAGCGCCAAAGAAACTGGTATAGGCATGCGTATTCAAATACAAAGGCGTGAAGAGGCAAAACACGGCGCTGAGGTTGGCAACATCATCGATATGGGCTTTAGGAGCCGAAGGCCCACTCGTATACCCTTCACGACTGCACGACACAAAGTTTTACGCTTCGCCTGGTCCCGTCAACACCGAAATTGGACTGTTGATGACTGGAAACATGTTGCCTGGTCGGATGAGTCTCGTTTCAAATTGTATACAGCGGATGGACGTGTACGGATATGGAGACAACCTCATGAATCCATGGACCCTGGATGTCAGCAGGGAACTCTTCAAGGTGGTGGAGGCTCTGTAATGGTGTGGGGCGTGTGCGGTTGGAGTGACATGGGACCTCTGATGCATGTAGGTACGACCGTGACAGGTGACACGTACGTAAGCATCCAGTCTCATCACCTGCATCCATTCATGTCCATTGTACATTCTGACGGACTTGCGTGATTCCAGCAGAACAATGCGATACCGCACACGTCCAGAATTGCTATGGAGTGTCTCTAGGAACACTCTTCTTGCGTTTAAACACTTCCGCTGGCCACCAAACTCCCCAGCATGAACATTATTCAGCAAATCTGGGATGGCTTGCAGTGTCCTATTCAGAAGAGATCTCCAACCCCTAGTGCTCTTATGGATTGATGGACAGCTCTGCAGGGTACGTGGTGTCATTTCCCTCCAGCACTACTACATACATTAGTCGAGTCCATGCCACGTCGTGTTGCGGCACTTCTGCGTGCTCGCGGGGGCCCTACACGATATTAGACAGGTGTATCTGTTTCTTCGGGTAGTAATTGAATACGCATGCCTATACCGGTTTCTTTCGCCTTTCGCTGTATAACCCTGCCCGGTGAGCTTGTATTTATAAAGGGCAGTATACACTTGCAGGTGATAATGACTAACTAGCGGTAACCCCCCCCCCCCCCCGCCAAAAGTCAGCAGCGCATATGGTGGTGGAAATAAACGGTGACATTGCTCTGCGGGTGACACACATCCATGGTGCAACCTGATAACGCGCAGGACTGCAGCTTCACAATCATACAAGCAGGGGGAGGACCACTCAGTAGTTTGGAAACGCTTAGAGGCGAACGAGGTCTGAAGAGTTGGTGGAGCTGTAAATAAGGTCTGTAATTTATGTGCTAATGCAACGCGAGAGCCGGCAACAGGTGGCCCCTAATCTCTCCTCGTACAGAATAGGCCGAGCCAAGTTGCTTCGTTAAAAGGCACAAAGTCGCCGTTAAGTAGCCTGCGCCAAACGATGGGGTTAAGATATTATCCACGGGGAAAGAGGTGCGGGGGGGGGGGGGGGGGGAAGCGGAACGGGGAAGGTTTGTCTCAAATCTAGTCGTATACGTCAAATCTATCACAGCTCGGAGCCACGAGTACTTCGCGAATAAACTGTGTCGCCAATAATCCTCCTTAGTTTTTTATTTGTAGTTTCGCTTTAATCTAACCAAACAGTTGACAGATATCATCATCATAATCATCATACCTGGACTTGTTGCTCACGCAGCAGTAATACAACTACGAGTTACAAAAACAAAATTCTTGGCTGTTGTGTGTCAAAAACAATGCCCATGTTTCAACACCACAAAATTGTCTACGAATGCCGTGACGGAAAGCAACGACACTAAAAAAAAAGTTATTTCATTAACAGATGATGACACCTTTCGTTGATTAGTTAAGGAGACGGTGATATGGTGATTTTCATCACTAAGTATTAATAGTATAACACAGAATTAATATTACTTACAGGGACGAACTTCAGGAGCTGATTCCTGACAGCAAAAGAAATTTAAAAAAAGGTTGATATCAATATACGTCCAGAACGGAGAGTGAGCCTGCGTAAAAAAGGAAAATATAACATTGTGCTAATTTATAATTAACAAACGGATATCTGCCAACGTCGATGGCACTGAACGTCAGATTCCACACGACACAGACGGTCTCCATACCTTCCAAATTAAGTAAGGAGGCCAGGTGTGGCTTGGATTCAAAAGAACAGTGTTCAACTGAGACATTTACGCAGACTGATCCCACATGGTAAACAGATCAGAACACTGTTGCAAAATCAGCGACAAAAGCAACCCACATTTTTAAAAAAAGACGCAAGATATCTAAGATAAGCGACATTTTACCGAGCTCGAAACGTAGTGCGGATTTCCACATGCTTTTAATACCTTCCACAACAAAACTCTATTTGTAAATCTGACAGAAAAGTAAAATACACCAGCGGCATAACGCAATCAATACCATCATTGCAGAATTAAAGCTGTCAGGACGGGTCGTGAGTCGTGCTTGGGTAGCTCAGATGGTAGAACACTTCCCCGCGAAAGGCAAAGGTCCCGAGTTCGAGTCTCGGTCCGGCACACAGCATTAATCTGCCAGGAAGTTTCAGCTTTTAAGAAGATTGTGCAACAGTGATCATCAAAAAAGATCCGATTTGTGGCAGACAGAAAACTGGCTCTTCTACGACGACAACGCACATGCACATGCACATGCACATGCAGCCATCTCTGTTGGACAGTTTTTGGCTAAAAATTGCATGGTTCCGCTGCCCCATGCTCCTTACTCTTCTGACCTGGCTCCACGCGTGAGAGGGCACAGATTTGACAACATCGAAAAAGTGAAGAAAAAAAAACGAGGGAGGAGCTGTCAGCCATTTCTAAAGATGACTGCAAAAAATGTTTCGAACAGTGGAAACACCAGTGGGACAAATGTATTCGTTGTAATGCAGAGAATTTTGAAGAGGATAAGGTTGTTTTGTAAACAATTTCAAAACACATAGCTTTTAAAAGAAATTCCGGTTTTTCTTGGGTAACCCTCCTAAATACTTCTGAGATGCAAAATTGGGTCTCGACCACAACCTCCCCTTAGACGGTTACTGAAAGCATGGAGTCTAAAATCGTATCATATGGGATTAACACGGCCGTAATCCAATCTACAGTACTGGCCATTAAAATTGCTACACCACGAAGATGTGATACAGACGCGAAATTTAACCGACACGAAGAAGATGCTGTGATATGCAAATGATTAGCTTTTCAGATCATTCACACAAGGTTGGCGCCGGTGGCGACACCTACAACGTGCTGACATGAGGAAAGTTTCCAACCGATTTCTCATACACAAGCAGCAGTTGACCGGCGTTACCCGGTTTATAGTATCGCGACATTGCTGCTCGCTTTGGTCGAGATCCAATGACTGTTAGCAGAATATGGAATCGGTTGGTTCAGGAGGGTAATACGGAACGCCGTGCTGGATCCCAACGGCCTCGTATCACTAGCAGTCGAGATGACGGACATCTTATCCGCATGGCTGTAACGGATCGTGCAGCCACGTCTCGATCCCTGAGTCAACAGATGGGGACGTTTGCAAGACAACAACCATCTGCACGAACAGTTCGACGACGTTTGCAGCAGCATGGACTATCAGCTCGGAGACCATGGCAGCGGTTACCCTTGACGCTGCATCACAAACAGGAGCGCCTACGATGGTGTACTCAACGACGAACCTGGGTGCACGTATGGAAAAACGTCATTTTTTCGGATGAATCCAGGTTCTGTTTACAGCATCATGACGGTCGCATCCGTGTTTGGCGACATCGCGGTGAACGCATATTGGAAGCGTGTATTCGTCATCGCGATACTGGCGTTATAACCCGGCGTGATGGTATGGGGTGCCATTGGTTACACGGCTCGGTGACCTCTTGTTCGCATTGATTGCACTTTGAACAGTGGACGTTACATTTCAGATGTGTTACGACCCGTGGCTCTACCCTTCATTCGATCCCAGCGAAACCCCACATTTCAGCAGGATAATGCACGACCTATGTTGCAGGTCCTGTACGGGCCTTTCCGGATACAGAAAATGTTCGACTGCTGTCCTGGCCAGCACATTCTCCAGATCTCTCACCAATTGAAAACGTCTGGTCAATGGTGGCCGAGCAACTGGCTCGTCACAATATGCCAGTCACTACTCTTGATGAACTGTGGTATCGTGTTGAAGCTGCATGGGCAGCTGTACCTGTAAACGCCATCCGAGCTCTGTTTGACTTGATGGCCAATCGTATGAAGGCCGTTATTACGGCCAGAGGTGGTTGTGCTGGGTACTGATTTCTCAGGATCTATGCACCCAAATTGGGTGAAAATGTAATCACATGTCTGTTCTAGTATAATATATCTTTCCAATGAATACCAGTTTATGATCTGCATTTCTTCTTTGTGTAGCAATTTTAATGGCCAGTAGTGTATTTCACGTAGGACTCGCCCTGACGCTGCATTGTGTTTGTGACGTCAGACGAGCTACCTGTCGTTTGTGGTATGCTCTGCGTCCCGGAGGTTAGTGCCCACGTCACTGCTACAGGTGAAAGAAAGAGCAAGCAGAGAGGAAGGTGCTGCAGAAGCCGCCAGCATGCTGTGGAGTGGAGTGTAGTGGTGACTTACCTATGTAGGGCAGGCTGCGGGTGGGCGAGTGCGTGTAGCAGACCGGGGGCGGCGGGGGCGGGCCTCCCGGCGGCTGCGCGTACCCGTAGTAGGCGGCCGGGGGCGGCGGCGGGGGCGGGTACGCGTCCACGACCGCGGCGGGGGGCGGCGGCGCGGGCCCGGAGGCGGACGAGCCGGTGCTGCCCGCGTACGCGTCGTGCACGGGGGCGTACGAGCCGCCTCCGGAGGGCGCGCCCGAGCCGCCGGAGGCGGACGACGACGAGCCCAGCGGCACCACCTGGCCCGCCGCCGTGCTGCCGGAGGCGGACGCCCCCGACGAGCTGCCGGAGGCCGGCTGGTCGTAGCCGGGGGCGGGCGCGGGGGCGGGCGCCGACAGGTAGCCGCGGTGGTAGCGCTGCGCGGCGGCGGCGGCTGCGGCGGCGGCGGCCACCGGGGGCGGCACGGCCACCGGGGGCGGCGGCGGCGTCGAGTAGGCGGAGCTCTTGTGGTGGAAGTAGGGCGGCGCCGGGTAGCACAGCTCCTGCGGACAACACGGACAGCATCGCCAGTTAGCGATAATTTCAAATTATCTAAATTGAAAGACCAGGGCAGAGGGAAAGTGAAGGGAAGACGATATCAGCTGCATCGGGAGTTTATGCACAATGAGCGGCGACGAGTGAAAATATGTGTCGGACCGGGACTCGAACGCGGGATTTCCAATTTACTACGAAGTTACGTTAACTATTGCGCCACCCGGACACAGTGTTTATAGCAAATGCGCTGAGTACCTCGCACCCTCCCTTGTCCATGGCTGTCCCGTACTCCCACCTTCCCCCCCCCCCCCCCCCCCCATCAGATTTTCGCGTCTACCTTTTGCACGCCCGCTAAATTTTTTAGACCGCTGCTGGAGGCCGAACGTAAATCTGCATACACACTGAAGCTCGTGAATTAATTGCCCATCGAGGCGAATCCGCTATATGAATGCTTAGTGTATATTCTTTCGGACATTTCCGAGAGAACAAACCCCACACATTCATGTTATTTCAAATGTTTGCAAAAATTCCGAAAAAACGTTAAATATCTCTACTTTAGTCTAGAATATCTTGAAGAACTTTCGAAAAGAAAATTTTTGCCAACTACTAAGAAAAAAATAAAAAGTAACCTTTCAATAAATTTTGAACAAAATTAAAATTATTTGTCCATCATTATAATTTCTGAATCGAAAACCAAGACCTGAGGTCTCTGAGTCAACATAATTATTTTTTTCACGGAGATCACTGCATTTTTCTAGCCGTCGTGTGCTCTCCTCCTACCCGTTAACTTTTTGTCGAAATTGTCAAATTCCGTTTTCATTTATATCCCTTTCTTGGAGAATCAAAACACGTGCTCACATTTAGAGATTCTGCCGATGTTACACACTGTTGATATGTAATTCGGAAATACTACAATGTTTTGTTGTCATTTTATGAACTCGCGCAAAATTTGTATTATTCTCGACATCTTCACTGTTGGCAGGATGAACAAGCTTCGTTACGATCGACACTACAATTTTACACTCATGTTCATAAATTAAGGATAATGCTGATACATGGAGAAAGAACGGTCTGGTGGCCGGTTTGCGGGTTTAAATCACTTCGGGGTATGACCATGCGGTGCATTTGACCTGCGGTCGTCGCATGATGGCGCTGGCAGCAATCCACATACGCAGAGGTGTGTTGGTGCATGTCAGAGTACGATGCAGCGAATAAGTGTGCAGACGTTTTCAGACGTGCTAATGGTGACTGTGTGTTGAAAATGGCTCAAACAACTCATATTGATGACGTTATGAGGGGTAGAATACTAGGGCGACTGGAGGCTGGTCAAACACAGCAGGTCGTAGCACGGGCCCTCCGTGTGCCACAAAGTGTGATTATGGCAACGATTCCAGCAGACACGAAACGTGTCCAGGCGCTACAGTACGGGACGTCCACAGTGTACAACACCACAAGAAGACCGATATCTCACCATCAGCGCCCGCAGACGGCCACGGAGTACTGCAGGTAGCCTCGCTCGGGACCTTACTGCAGCCACTGGAACAGTTGTCTCCAGAGACACAGTCTACAGACGACTGAACAGACACGGTTTATTCGCCCGGAGACCTGCAAGATGCATTCCACTGACCCCTGGTCACAGGAGAGCCCGTTTAAGCCTAGTGTCAAGAACACAGTACATGGTCATTGGAACAGTGGTCCCAGGTTATGTTCACGGACGAGTCCAGGTATAATCTGAACAGTGATTCTCGCCGGGTTTTCATCCGGCGTGAAGCAGGAACCAGATACCAACCTCCTTAATGTCCTTGAAAGGGACCTGTATGGAGGTCGTGGTTTGATGGTGTGGGGTGGGATTATGATTGGTGCACGTATACCCCTGCATGTCTTTGACAGAGGAACTGTAACAGATCAGGTGTACCGGGACGTCATTTTGCACCAGTATGTCCGCCTTTTCAGGGGTGCAGTGGCTCCCACCTTCCTGCTGACGGATGATAACGCCCCACCCAGCTGCCATTTTGGAGGAGTACCTTGAAACAGAAGATATCAGGCGCATGGAGTGGCCTGCCTGTTCTCCAGACCTAAACCCCATCGAGCACGTCTGGGATGCTCTCGGTCGACGTATCGCTGCACGTCTTCAAGCCCCTACGACACTTCAGCAGCTCCGACAGGCACTGGTGCAAGAATGGGAGGCTATACCCCAGCAGCTGCTCGACCACCTGATCCAGAGTCTGACAACCCGTTGTGCGGCCTGTGTACGTGTGCATGGTGATCATATCCCATACTGATGTCGGGGTACATGCGCAGTGGCGTTCAGTAGCACATGTGTTTCGGGACGGTTTTCTCAACTTATCACCAATACCGTGGACTTACAGATCTGTGTCGTTTGTGTTCCCTATGTGCCTATGCTATTAGCGCCAGTTTTGTGTAGTGCCACGTTTTGTGGCACCACATTCCGCAATTATCCTTAATTTATGAGCATGAGTGTAGCTTCTGTTCGGACTTCTTTCCGCCCTTTACGAACACCGACCGGCTCTTGCTCCTGCATCTCGCCCACTACCAAACACACGCAAGTGCACTGTCCAAGCCGCCCAGGGTGCCAGAGCGGTTCCAGGCGCTACAATCTGGAACCGCGCGACCGCTACGGTCGCAGGTTCGAATCCTGCCTAGGGCATGGATGTGTGTGATGTCCATAGATTAGTTATGTTTACGTAGTTCTAAGTTATAAGGGACTGATGACCTCCGAAGTCCCATAGTGCTCAGAGCCATTTGAATCATTTTTTGCACTGTTCAACAGAAGACTGAAACTACACGCGAAATCACGATATCGCACGGAAACACACATATGACTCTGACCTAACGCACTGGTAATAGCGTACACGCGGAAACAAAAGTATGTGGCGAGCGGATCACAGCGCTTAGCGCCCGCGGAGCGAAGGGAGGTGTCTACTCGTAGTTTGGTGACGGCCACTCCAGCGTTGTAGTTATACTCGCGTCGCGATAGCTATCTGGCCGTACTACTGCCTGCAGCAATACGCCAGTGGCAGCTGTAGTAGCACTGACGAGACCCAATGTGTGCACGTCCGCCGCGCAAAAGCATCCTCCGATTTCAAGTTACGGATGCGGCAACCGTCCTAGGAAGAACAGGCAGACAATTTGCGTCTCTCAGTCTGCGGTAAAGGTCAATACCACGCTGCGTTGCAAACTACGAGGACCTATTGGTTTCAAAAATTTCGAGCGAACAGTAAGCTGATAACTACCTTAGAACGAACGCGTATCCACCATGGTTCAACTGCTTCCCACTTAACGTCGCACAGGAACCAAGAATAAACCTTTATGTATCAGAAAGAACAAGAAAGGTGTGTCAGCCACCTGCTGTTTTTCTGCAGTTTCTTCAAAGCACAGAACAGCTTACTGCAGATCTTTGTTAAGCTGAAGACGCCTCTTCCAACTAGGGTTCATGATGTCATGGCGATCCTCAAACATACGAACTCCTTTTCCTTTTGTATAAGCGAGTGTAACGTCTATATAAGAAATACTTTGTTCTGTCTGCGGTTGCATGAACACAGTAATCGCCTGGTGAATGCTTCCAAATCAGCGTCGAGTTCTTTTTATTTTCCATCCTGTCTCCAACTAACAAAGTTTCGTTAGCCGTATATCTTGTACCTATGTGAACATCGTGACATAATTTAAAATATCGTACCGCCTTTTTATTTTACGGCTAGCTGACAAACCCGACATTTTTCCATTTTTCTATCGGAGAGAGAAACAAAAAATGAACCGAGTTTGCAGTGCAATATCGAAAAAAATTCGTCCCCATCTATTCGTGAAAATACTTTTGAAATTAATAAAACAGTCGTACAAAGAAATGTGCATAATGTACAAACGTACAAGCGTAGAGTTTGTGAGTTTCTGCTAGCTCGGCAGAGCTGCCGAGCCTGTCTACAACGCGATTTTGTAATCGTCTTTACGGTAATGTCTCTTCATAGCTCTACAGACGGCTTTTGTTATCGCCTACGGCCATTTGCGCTTCACAGCTGAAAGCTGTTTTCCTTAAGTTGACTGGACTGTAGGAGTGTCTCAGCGGTAAAGTAGCAGTGTGTTAAAACTTCGTGTATGATGCGGCATCTTCCCCATGTATCTCAGTGTTTACGACATCGTATCTACAGAACAATGCATCGAACAACGATGCATTTGTGCACGCAGATCCAGCGGCATATGTGGACACTGCCTGCGAAATATGTAGAGTTAGCAGCACAGAAGTAATAAACTGAAACGTCATCCACGGTGCAACTGTTTTCTCACGTGGCGTAGTAACTCTTGAATAATGATAGGTAGATGGACCTTACCCAGACAGCGATTGTTGCTTGACAGTAAGGGATATGTGTACCAAGGGTGGTTGAAATTGGTCGAATGGTTTCGGTGTAGTTGTCGAACATAGATGCGGGCGCAAACACACACGCGCGCACACACACACACACACACACACACACACACACACACACATTTTTATAATTTGTATAAATTTCTCTATACATCATCTGTTTTCCCGGCTTCGCCCCCCGCCCTCCCCCCTCCACGCGGCACAGGTCGCTCCATCTCAGCTACCTGCGTAAGTTTGCGAAATATCTGCGTGGGTACCAGCCCGGTATTCCTCCAGCGGTATGTGGGAGACAGCCCCCGCCGGGAGCATTCGATCCGGTTCAAATGGTTCAAATGGCTCTGAGCACTATGCGACTTAACTTCTAAGGTCATCAGTCGCCTAGAACTTAGAACTAATTAAACCTAACTAACCTAAGGACATCACACACATCCATGCCCGAGGCAGGATTCGAACCTGCGACCGTAGCGGTCACGCGGTTCCAGACTGAAGCGCCTTTAACCGCACGGCCACACCGGCCGGCCCATTCGATCAGGGACCGACGCGTCTCCCCGTATCTCGAAAGCGGTGTGCTAACGCGTGCGGCTATCCTTTTGTTTGTTATGGTTTTAGGGCGCAAAACTGCTACGGTCATTAGCGCCCGGTCTATGACTTAGGAAAAGGTAAGAAAACGAAACTGGAAACCAGCAGCAATGGGAGCGAAACTCAAAAAAGTGGGGAACTAAAAACAGAGGGAAAGCTTAAAAAACCACTATGGAAGGGGGGTTGTTTGTCCCCAAAAAGAGCTTCAAATGACTGACGTCATCTCACTGGCACTAATAAACTCGAGAAAGCAATCGGCTGAGCGCGTGTAATCTGCTAAAATGGAAGATACATCAGGCGACAGCTGTAGACGGGCGCGTAACGGAGTAAAATTGGGGCACTCAAGTAAAAGGTGTCTCACCGTCCACAGTTGAGAGCAGTGGGGACAGAGTGGGGAGGATCGCCACTTAAAAGATGTCGATGGCTAAAAGGACAGTGCCCAATCCGGAGTCTAGTTAAAATTACCTCCTCCCGACGACGAGGTCCAAGCACAGGAAGTGTCGACCAATGTGCGTGCCATAAAAGAACAACACTCCGTAGATCGGCGAAGGGAATCAGGCGAATAGCTGGCCGAAGAAGAGAGACTGCAGCCTTGGCCGCTATATCGGCCGCCTCATTTCCACAGATACCAACATGTCCTGGGATCCAGACGAACGCCACAGAGACGCCCCTCCCCCCCCCCCCCAAGTGGAGCAAGTGGGGGCAACCCGGTGGACCAGAGGGTGGACAGGGCAGGGAGCTTGGAAACTGAGGAGAGAGATGAGCGAATCTGAGCAGATAACACACTGTATCCGCTGATGGCGACGGATGTATTGCACAGCCTGGAGAACAGCGTAAAGCTCCGCAGTAAAAACCGAACACTGGTCGGGAAGCCGAAATCGATTTGGGGTGTCGCCAACAATATAGGCACTCCCAACACCAAACGATGTTTTCGAGCGATCAGTGTAAATAAATGTGGCATCATTTGTGCGCATAGAGCAGCAAATGCCCGACGATAAACAAGAGAAGGGGTACCATTCTTGGGAAACTGACAAAGGTCACGGAGCAGGCATGTCCGGGGCCGGAGCCAAGGCGGTGCTGCAGCCCAAGTTGTTAAGGAAGTCTTAGGAAAGTGGAAGGAAAGAGAACGTAGCAGTTGACGGAAGCGGACTCCCGGTGGTAGTGGGGAGGACGGGCGGCCTGCATAACCTAAATCCAAGGAGGCTGGAAAAAAATGTTATGGGCCGGATTAGCAGGCATGGAAGACGGATGGCTAGCATAACGACTCAGAAGGACTGCTCGCCGATTGGACAGCGGAGGTTCAGCAGTCCCAGCATAAAGGCTTTCAACAGGGCTGGTGTAAAAAGCTCCAGACACTAAACGTAAACCACGGTGGTGGACACAGTCAAGACGCCGAAGAATAGACGGCCGAGCAGAAGAGTAAACTATGCTTCCATAGTCAAATTTCGAGCGCACTAAGGCGCGATGCGGCTATCCTGTGGGTCTCTGATTTTATGTATATATGTTTAATATTTGTACCGAACTGTTAGCAGTACGGTGCAGTAGCCCGAAGGCAAATAAAAAAAAAACTAAAATAGTTACGTAAAAATTTGTGCCCGTCACTGGGACACTTTTCCCGATACGTAAATTACGTCTATTTTAAGGAAAAAACTTAACTCTACTTCTAATTAAAAAAACAGACTTCTGCCATGGTTGGAGACGCTTAATGTATCTATATCAGACGTCAATTTTACAATTTTCCCGATTTTTTAAGGCTACAGGAAGTTAAAAGTTCGTACTTGTTATCATTTAAATGTTGAAAAAAGAGAGAGGCAAGACGAAAAGCGTAGTTTTCCGAAGCTTCTACATAGCAAACGCAATGCGATGTGCAACTTTTCGGAAGACCAGATGTGAAGCGTGGTATTTTAGTAATCGCGTTTTTCGGTGAGTCAATAGTTCGGGAGATATAAAGCGACAATTCTGAAACCACACATTTTGGCTATTGCAAAGAAGAAAAGTGCAACCAGCCACTTTTGGCTATTGCAAAGAAGAAAAGTGCAACCAGCCACTTTTAATAACGCTATTTACTCACACAAATAACGCAATTACCGGTTTCGAACCCACAGGTTTATCATCAGCTGGCTCTTCACATTAAGACCACATTTGTTGTTGTTGTTGACATTACTTTTCACGTTTCATTCCCGCTTGTGGTGAAAATTTCTTTAGTGGTGCCCTAAAAACAAAAAAATCACTACAAGGGGGATAAAAAGTGTAAATTAATGTAAAAAAATAATGAATGTGTACCTTAACACGAACAGCCGGCTGATGATTAACCTGTGAGTTCGAAATCTGTTTTCGACAAAACAGCAGATTTGAAACTATTCCACGGAGGGAAAATTTCATCTTCTTCAGATTCAGATAACTCCAGAACTGAGTAAAATGAAGATTCGATTTCTCGACATGCAGAGAGTCGCTACAGCATTGCTGCCAACCTTGAGAAAAGGCTGCCAGTAATCACATCCTAAATATGGAGGAGGGTACACCCTCTCCCGGAAAATTTTAAGTTACAAGCCTGATGTAGCCCCCTAAACGCTATGTTTCACAGGCCTGCCGACAGTAATCCAAATTACTGTTTCTAATAAAACAAACTTCTTCAGCCTCAATGTCACTCACAGTTGATGACATTCTCCCCCCCCCCCCTATCCGGCCACATCCACGTGTATTAGTGACTGCTGCCCCCGTCATACATTCATTTTTGACTCATAGAAAGCATGGTAATTTTTTTGTTCTCACTGAACTTTCGTATCGCGGCAACTCAAGTCACATGCTGACTTTTTCCAAAGTCAGGGAACGATTCCTGTTGTTGTTGTTGTTGTTCTTGTTGCGGAATTCAGAAATGTGAGCCTTATTTTTTTTTCTACAATACATCACTGCTGCTGGTGCGAAGTAACGAAGCATTTTTTTTATACGGTGTCCTGCTTCTGTTCAATATTTTTATAATTTCGAACACTGTAAAGGAACTCCTCTGCATCACAGTGTGTGACAGGTTCGTAAATTTTGCCTCCTGACCGCTCCATTTCGTAAAGGAACACACGTAAAAACAACATGCAACACTACAGAGAGAGAGAAAATAAACGAACAATCGGTGTAGTCCAGTACCAGCCGCGAACAATGACGCGGAACTTGTTTCGAATTGAGTGTGCATACGCTTTTACTAAACCGTGGTACGGAATCATTCGCAGACAGGTTCACTGCATACTCATTAAGGAAATCGTTACAGTCTATAAAAGATTTAAGTAGCGAAAAGTTAGCGAAATGCAAGCAGTGCCTTTTCGACTATTTATAAAGCACGTGTTTTTTGCGGATTTTCTATGGCAGCGCCTGCAGACTGCAGGACTACTTGTCGCTACAACGTCGCATGTTGTTGTTGTTGTTGTGGTCTTCAGTCCTGAGAGTTGTTTGATGCAGCTCTCCATGCTACTCTATCCTGTGCAAGCTTCTTCATCTCCCAGTACCTACTGCAACCTACATCCTTCTGAATCTGCTTAGTGTATGCATCTCTTGGTCTCCCCCTACGATTTTTACCCTCCACGCTGCCCTCCAGTACTAAATTTGTGCTCCCTCGATGCCTCAGGACATGTCCTACCAACCGATCCCTTCTTCTAGTCAAGTTGTGCCACAAACTCCTCCCCAATCCTATTCAATCCCTCCTCATTAGTTATGTGATCTACCCATCTAATCTTCAGCATTCTTCTGTAGCACCACATTTCGGAACCTTCTATTCTCTTCTTGTCCAAACTATTTATCGTCCATGTTTCACTTCCATACATGGCTACACTCCATACAAATACTTTCAGAAACGACTTCCTGACACTTAAATCTATACTCGATGTTAACAAATTTCTCTTCTTCAGAAACGCTTTCCTTGCCATTGCCAGTCTACATTTTATATCCTATCTACATCGACCATCATCAGTTATTTTGCTCCCCAAATAGCAAAACTCCTTTACTACTTTAATTGTCTCATTTCCTAATCTAATTCCCTCAGCATCACCCGATTTAATTCGACTACATTCCATTATCCTCGTTTTGCTTTTGTTGATGTTCATCTTATATCCTCCTTTCAAGACACTGTCCATTCCGTTCAACTGCTCTTCCAAGTCCTTTGCTGTCTCTGACAGAATTACAATGTCATCGGCGAACCTCAAAGTTTTTATTTCTTCTCCATGGATTTTAATACCTACCCCGAATTTTTCTTTTGTTTCCTTTACTGCTTGCTCAATATACAGATTGAATAACATCGGGGAGAGGCTACAACCCTGTCTCACTCCCTTCCCAACCATTGCTTTCCTTTCATGTCCCTCGACTCCTATAACTGCCATCTGGTTTCTGTACAAATTGTAAATAGCCTTTCGCTCCCTGTATTTTACCCCTGCCACCTTTAGAATTTGAAAGAGAGTATTCCAGTCAACATTGTCAAAAGCTTTCTCTAAGTCTACAAATGCTAGAAACGTAGGTTTGCCTGTCCTTAATCTTTCTTCTAAGATAAGTCGTAGGGTCAGTGTTGCCTCACGTGTTCCAGTATTTCTACGGAATCCAAACTGATCTTCCCCGAGGTCGGCTTCTACCAGTTTTTCCATTCGTCTGTAAAGAATTCGTGTTAGTATTTTGCAGCTGTGGCTTATTAAACTGACTGTTCGGTAATTTTCACATCTGTCAACACCTGCATACACGTCGCATATTGGCTCTTAAATGCCAGATGTCAAATAATTTAAATCAAAAGACACACTCTCTCTCTCCTGTCATCTTCCCCACCCCCCAAAATCCTCACCCACCGTGAACCTTGGTGTCGTGGGGTGGTTTGCGTGCCTCAGCGATACAGATAGCTGTGCCGTAGGTTCAACCACAACGGAGGGGTATCTGTTAAAAGGTCAGACAGACATGTTCATTAACCTTTTCAGTAATTGCAGGGGCAACAGTCTGAATGATTGACTGATCTGGTCTTGTAACAACTACCAGAACAGCCTCGTTGAGCTAGTACGGCGAACTACCCGATCATCATCGGTGTTCTGCCTAAAGGCAGGCTTCCACACGGTAGTTCTCCAGGCTGTCCCGTCTTCTGCCATCCTCTTCAGTTCTGCATAATTTCCTCTTCCCTTTATGTCGTATATCGTCTTGTATCTCCTTCTTCCTCTCAGTCTTCTCCCACAAAACAATCCTTCCAAAGCATCTATTAGCCAGCACTCCCTTCTCAATGAATGTTCCAACCAGTTCTTTTTCCTTTCTCTTACAACCTTCAGCAGACATCTTCTCTCACCAACCCTTTCCAATACTCTTTCATTACTCACTTTTTCCATCCAGCTTATTCTCTCCATTCTCCTCCACATCCACATCTCAAATGCTTCTAGCCTTTTATTATCCTCTCGTCTCAGCATCCATGTTTCTGCACCATACAGTGCCACACTCCAGACAAAACATTTGCCAAGCCTTTTCCTTAGTCCTTTATCTAATTTGCCACATAAGAGTCTCCTCTTTCTGTTGAATGCCTCCTTCGCTATGGCAATTCGAGTTTTCACCTCCTGGTGACATCTCAAGTCTTCAGTTATTGTGCTACCGAGATATTTAAATTCACTTACTTGGCTAATGGTAGATTGTCCTATTTTAATATTGGACGGTCTGCGTCTTGTACTGATGACCATACTCTTTGTTTTTGCTGCGTTTATTTGCATCCCATATTCCACACGCAGTACATGGTATATCTCTCCATGTGAAAGATTCCGAACTACCGAAAGCAAGGAGAAACTACAGCCGTAATTTTTCCCGAGGGCATGCAGCTCTACTGTATGGTTAAATGATGACTGCATCCTGTTGAGTAAAACACTGGGGAGGCAAAATAGTCCCCCCATTAGGATCTCCGGGCCGGGACTACACTCGAGAATGTCGACATCAGGAGTAACAAAACGCGTTCTACGGATTGGGGCGAGAGATGTTAGATACCTTAATCGGACAGGTAGGTTAGAAAATTTAAAAAGGGATATGGATAGGTTGAAGTTAGATATAGTGGCAATTGGTGAAGTTCGGTGGCAGGAGGAACAGCACTGGTGGTCAGGTGAATACAGGGTTATAAATACAAAGTCACGTAGCGGTAAAGTAGAAGTGGCTTTAATAATGAATAAGAAAATGAGAATAGCGGTAAGCTACTATTAACAGCATAGTGAAAGCATTATCGTAGCCAAGATGGACACGAAGCCCACAACTACCAAATTAGTACAAGTTTATATGCCAAGTAGCCCCGCAGATGACGAAGAAATGTATGATGAGGTAAAAGAGATTCTTCAGATAATTAAAGGAAACGAAAATTTAATTGTGATAGGGGACTAGAATTGGATAGCAGGGAAATGAAATAAAGGAAAAATGGTAGGTGAATATGGAATGGACCAAAGGAATGAAAGAGGAAGCGCTTGATAGAATTTAGCACAGAGCTTAATTTAATCACAGCTATCATTTGGTTTAACAACCATGAAACAAGGCTGTATGCGTGGAAGAGACCTGGAGACACCGATAGGTTTCAGACCGATTATACACTGAAGTGCCAAAGAAACTGGTATGGCATGCGCATGCGTATTCAAACACAGAGATATGAAAACGGGCAGAATATGGTGCTGCGGTCGGCAACGCCTATGTTGTCAGGTTATCAAGATTTGAGTTTGAACGTGGTGTTATACTCGGCGCACGAGCGATGAGACACACGACCTCCGTGGTAGCGATGAAGTGCGGAATTTCACGTACGACCATTTCACGGAGTGTACCATGAATATCAGGAATCCGATAAAAATCTCAGGAAAAAGATCCTGCGAGAACGGAACCAACGAAGACGGAAGAGAATCGTTCAACGTGACAGAAGTGCAACCCTTCCGCAAACTGCTGCAGATTTCAATGCTGGGCCAGCAACACGTGTCAGCGTGCAAACCATTCAACGAAACACCATTGATGTGGGCTTTCGGAGCCGAAGGCCCTTGATGACTGCACGACACAAAGCTTTACGCCTCCCCTGGGCCCGTCAGCACCGACATTGGGATGTTGATGACTGGAAACACGTTGCCTGGTCAGACGAGTCTCGTTTCGAATTGTATCGAGCAGATGGACTTTTACGGGTATGGAGACAACCTCATGCATGTCAGCAGGGATTGTGCAAGATGCTGGAGGCTCTGTAATGGTGTGGGGCGTATGCAGTTTGAGTGATATGGGATCCCTGATACGTCTAGATACGACTGTGACAGGTGACACGTACGTAAGCATCCTACCTGATCACTTGCATGCATTCATGTCCATTCTGCATTCCGGCGGACTCTGGAAATTCCAGCAGGACAGTGCAACACCCAACACTTCCAGTATAGTTACAGAGTGGCTCCCGGAACACTTCCGCTGGCCACCAAACTCCCCAGACGTGAACATTATTGAGCGTATCTGCGATACCTTGCTGTTCAGAAGAGATCTTTCTTTCTCTCCCCTCCCCCCCCCCCCCCTCGTACTCTTGGGGATTTGTGGACAGCCCTGCAGGAATCATGGTGGCAGGGTACATGGTGTCAATTCCCTCCAGCATTACCTCCGACATTAGTCGAGTCCATGCGACGTCGTGTCGTGTTGCGGCACTTCTGCGTGCTCACGATATTGGGCAGGTATACCAACGTCTTTGGCTCTTCAGTGTATAATGGTAAAAAATCGAATGGCTCTGAGCACTATGGGACTTAACTTCTGAGGTCATCAGTCCCCTAGACTTAGAACTACTTAAACCTAACTAACCTAAGGACATCACACACATCCACGCCCGAGGCAGGATTCGAACCTGCGACCGTAGCGGTCGCGCGGTTCCAGACTGTAGCGCCTAGAATCGTTCGGCCACACCGGCCGGCGTATAATGGTAAGACAGAGATTTCAGAACCAAGTTTTAAATTGTAAGACATTTCCAGGGACAGATGTGGACTCTGACCACAATTTACTGCTTATGAACTGTAGAATAAAACTGAAGAAATTGCAAAAAGGTGCAAATTTAAGGAGATGGGACCTGGATAAATTGAAAGAACCAGAGGCTCTAGTGAGTTTCAGGAGGAGCATTAGGGAACGACTGACACGAACAGGGGAAAGATGTACAGTATAAGAAGGATGCATAGCTTTAAGAGATGAAACAGTGAAGAGAACAGAGGATAATATAGTTAAAAAGGCAAGGCCTAGTAGAAATCACTAGATAGTACAGGAGATATTAATTTTAAGTGGCGGAAGTGGATAAGTTAAAAATGCGGCAAATGAAGCAGGCGAAAGGGATTAGAAACGTTTAGAAAGATACTGACAGGAATGATAGGAAGTGCAAAATGGTTAAGCAGGAGTGGCTAGAGAACAAATGTAAGGATTTCGAAGCATATTTCACTACAGTGAAGAGAATCAGCGGTATGAGTATCAAGAGCTCAGATGGAAAACCAGTCCTAAGCAAAAAAGGGAAAGTTGAAAGGTGGGAGGAGTATATAGACGGTCTGTACAAGGGAGATGCAATTGAGATTAATGTTACAGAAATGGAAGAGAACGTGGATGAAGATAGGATAGGAGATACGATACTGCGTGAAGAATTCGACTGAGCACTGAAAGTCCGACGTCGAAACAAGGCACTGGGAGTAGACATTCCGTTAGAACTACTAATAGAGCTGGGAGAGCTAGCCAGGACAAAACTCTTCTATCTGGTGAGCAAGATGCATGAGACAGGTGAAATCACCACATACTTCAAGACGAATATAGTAATTCCATTTCAAAGAAAGCAGGTGGAATCAGTTTAATAAGTCATGGCTGCAAAATACTACCACGAATTCTTTACAGAAATATGGGGAAACTGGTAGACACCGAGATCGGGGAAGATCAATTTGGATTCCGGAGAAATGTATGAACATGCGAGGCAATACTGACTCTGCGACTTCTCATAGAAGGAAAGGTAAACCTACATTTATAGCATTTGTTGTTTTAGAGAAAGCTTTTGACAATGTCGACTGGAATTCTCCATTTGAAATTCTGGAGGTAGCAAGGGTAAAATACGGGAAGCGAAAGGCTATTTATAATTTATACAGAAACCAGGCGGCAGTTGTAAGAGTCTAGGTGTACGAAAGAAGAAGTGGTTGAGAAGGGAGTGAGACAGGGTTGTAGCCTATCGCCGCTGTTATTCAATCGGCACATTGAGCAAGTAGGAAAGAAAACAAAAGAAGTATTTGGAATAGGGATTAAAGTTCAAGGAAAAGAAAAAAATACTTTGCGGTTTGTAGATGACACCGAATTCTATCGGAGACAGCAAATGACTTGGACAATGTCTGGAAAGGAGTATACAAGATGAACATCAACAAAGAAAGACGATGATAATGGAATGTAGTCCAAATAAATCGGTTGATGCTGAGGAAATTAGATTAGGGAACGAGACACTTGAAAGTAGTCGGCAGATTTTGCTATTTGAGCAGCAAAATAACTGACGATGGTCGAACTAGAAAGGTTGTAAATTGTGGACTGCCGATGGCAAGAAAAGCGTTTCTGAAGAATGGAAATTTGTTAACATCGAATATAGATTTAATGTTACGAAATCTTTTTTGAAGACATTTGTCTGGAACGTAGCCATGTATGGAAGTGAAACACCGACGGTAAACTCTTTAGTCAAGAAGAGAATACAAGCTTGTGAAATGTGGTGCTGCAGAAGAATGGTGACGAATAAATGGGTAGACCGCGCATCTAATGAAGAGGCACTTAACAGAACTGGAGAGACAGGAAATTTGTGGCAGACATCGACCAAAAGAAGGAATTTGTTGATAGGTCTCATTCTGAGACATCAGGGGATCAGCTATGTAGTTCTGGAACGAAGAGTGGACTGTGAAAATCGTAGACGGAGAACAAGAGATTAACACAGTAAGCATACAACAAGGATGTAGGTTGCAGTAGTTATTTAGAAAGGAAGAAGCTTGCACAGGACAGAGCTGCATCAGACCAGTCTTTCGACTAAAGACGACGACGACTACAACGACAACAACAACAACAACAACTCTAAACTGAAGAGCCAGCAGCACTCACGGTGGAGAAGTGCACTTTCCCGGAAGAATGCTACAATGACGTACAGTGTGACTAAGAGTCTATTTCCCGCTTGGCAGTGCAACACAGTGTGTGACGATTCGCGTGGATTCTATTCGTGTGCCTTCCTACATTTCTGTATTCCATAGGGTGTTACTGCATATTTCCTGCAAATTTAACACTCCCGAGCGTGTCGTCACATTACGTCGCCACTGCTTTAAAATACACGCTGAGGAAGGGTCGGTACAACCTTGTGAAACAGCCTGTAGGAGATCGCTGTGACGTAGCTGGGTAGAGACAGTGGGGAGACGTGCAGACAAACTTAGACTTCGCCCTTACCCCCCTTACTTGTCCCCAGACAAAACAGCACGACCTTTTCTTCTGCTATTTACAGTATAAAGGAGCCAAATACGGCCCGTTATTCTAATACGGCCACCCTTTCCAAACTCTCCAGCAAGTGGCGCACTCATGCGGCATTAGCGTTGACTTCTTGAGGGGGGCGCTGGTAAGCCAAGCAGTAACACAAGAAGCTCTCTCTGTGACAGTCGTGAATCTTTTGTTTCCTTTTCGGAGCTAAGTTTAGTGTTTGTTATGTTTTATTTATACAAGGTGTTTAACTATGAAATATAGACTAAATATTAGAAAACCAATTTTTAATTAGAAAACCACTTTTTAACCACAGAAAGCTTTTAACATTCTTTGTCTTATGCTGGATTTCCTTGACAATGTTTTACATCAACTGTACCTTTGGCAATCAAGCCCCATCTGCAATGCAGGCCATTCCGTAATATGGCCGCCATGCTGGATCTAGGTAAGACCCAGGAACCATATTTGGGTAAACATCTTAGCATATCTCCGTATTTTCAGTTGGCAAAAAGACGAAATTGGGATGAAAATGCGAAGTTTAGTACAATTAATGCTGTTCAGGGGGGCAACGTACGTGTTAAAACAAGCGGTACGTGGATTTGGGATATCGAGAACACTGAGGACGTACGAGTATTTCATGACTGAAGTCGCAAAACGCTGAATGTGCATATCTTTTCAGTGTTGCACTACACCATAAAACTATTTTATCTCCCAAGATAGAGGTTCATCTCCTCGAGTACTATACAACAATGGAGAGAAAGTATTATGGTTTAGGTGTTGATGATGTTAAACATATAGATTTTCAGCTGGCCATAAGAAATAATATTAAGCATTCTCTTAAGTCTCAACGAGGACTCTCAGTTAAAAAATGGTTGCAACTGTTCCTGAGATATCCTGAGATCTCCTCCAAAACACCACAGCTGCTCTCTGAAGTTAGAATCCACGAATTCGCAAAGAAGACTGTGGCCAAATTGCAAATTGCTGCAGATTTCAATTCTGGGTCATCAACAAGTGTCAGCGTGCGAACCATCAACGAACTATCATCGATATGAGCTTTCGGAGCCGAAGGCCACTCGTGTACCCTTGAAGACTGCACGACACAAAGCTTTACGCCTCTCCTAGGTCCGTCAACACCGACATTGGACTGTTGAAGATTGCAAACATGTTGCGTGTTCGGACGAGTCTCGTTTCAAATTCTATCGAGCGGATGGACATTTACAGGTAGACAACCTCATGAACCCGTGGACCCTGGATGTCAGCAGGACCATAGATTTAACTAAATGCCTAGGAATTACAATTACAAACAACCTAAATTGGAAAGAACACCCAGAAAATGAAGGCGAACCAAAGACTGCGTTTTATTGATAGAACACTTAGAACATGCAACATGTCTATTGAACAGACTGCCTACACTACGCTTGTCCGTCCTCTTTTAGAAGGTGTGGGATTCTTACCAGATAGGACTGACGGAGTACACCGAGAAAGTTCAAAGAAGGGCAGCATGTTTTGTACTATCGAGAACTAGGGGAGAGGGTGTCGCTGAAATTATACATGATATGGGGTGGACATCATTAAAACAATGGCGTTTCTCGTTGCGGCGGAATCTTCTGACGGAATTTGCATCACCAAATTTCTCCTCCGATTCCGAAATTATTTCGTTGACGCCGACCTAGCGATCATCATAATAAAATAGGGAAAATCAGAGCTCGCACGGAAAGATAAGAGTGTTCCCTTTTTCCGCGCGCTATTTAAGAGTGGAATAATAGTGAATTATTGTGAAGGTGGTTCGATGAATCCTCTGCCAGGGACTTAAGTGTGATCTGGGGAGTACTGAAGTACGAGGTGCATTCAAGTTCTAAGGCCTCCGATTTTTTTTCTAATTAACTACTCACCCGAAATCGATGAAACTGGCGTTACTTCTCGACGTAATCGCCCTGCAGACGTACACATTTTTCACAACGCTGACGCCATGATTCCATGGCAACGGCGAAGCCTTCTTTAGGAGTCTGTTTTGACCACTGGAAAATCGCTGAGGCAATAGCAGCACGGCTGGTGAATGTGCGGCCACGCAGAGTGTCTTTCATTGTTGGAAAAAGCCAAAAGTCACTAGGAGCCAGGTCAGGTGAGTAGGGAGCATGAGGAATCACTTCAAAGTTGTTATCACGAAGAAACTGTTGCGTAACGTTAGCTCGATGTGCGGGTGCGTTGTCTTGGTGAAACAGCACACGCGCAGCCCTTCCCGGACGTTTTTCTTGCAGTGCAGGAAGGAATTTGTTCGTCAAAACATTTTCGTAGAATGCACCTGTTACCGTAGTGCCCTTTGGAACGCAATGGGTAAGGATTACGCCCTCGCTGTCCCAGAACATGGACACCATCATTTTTTCAGCACTGGCGGTTACCCGAAATTTTTTTGGTGGCGGTGAATCTGTGTGCTTCCATTGAGCTGACTGGCGCTTTGTTTCTGGATTCAAAAATGGCATCCACGTCTCATCCATTGTCACAACTGACGGAAAGAAAGTCCCATTCATGCTGTCATTGCGCTTCAACATTGCTTGGCAACATGCCACACGGGCAGCCATGTGGTCGTCCGTCAGCATTCGTGGCACCCACCCGGATGACACTTTTCGCATTTTCAGGTCGTCATGCAGGATTGTGTGCGCAGAACACACAGAAATGCCAACTCTGGAAGCGATCTGTTCAAGTCATTCGGCGATCCCCCAAAACAATTCCCTCCACTTTCTCGATCATGTCGTCAGACCGGCTTGTGCGAGCCCGAAGTTGTTTCGGTTTGTTGTCACACGATGCTCTGCCTTTATTAAACTGTCGCACCCACGAACGCACTTTCGACACATCCATAACTCCATCACCACATGTCTCCTCCAACTGTCGATGAATTTCAATTGGTTTCACACCACGCAAATTCAGAAAACGAATGATTGCACACTGTTCAAGTAAGGAAAACGTCGCCATTTTAAGTATTTAAAACAGTTGTCATTCTCGCCGTTGGCAGTAAAATTCCATCTGCCGTACGGTGCTGCCATCTCTGGGACGTATTGACAATGAACGCGGCCTCATTTTAAAACAATGCGCATGTTTCTATCTCTTTCCAGTCCAGAGAAAAAAAATCGGAGGCCTTAGAACTTGAATGCACCTCGTAGATGTAGATGAAGTAATATGTTGTTATAACCTACCTGGAAAGTGCTATCTCGAAATCTGAATAGTAAATCTCTCCGTGATGCATAACGCCTCTCTTGTAGCGTCTGCTACTGCAGTTTCTTGGACATCCCTGTAAAGCTCTCGCGCAAACCAAACGATCCGGCGACGAAACGCGTCGATCTTCGTTGGATCTTCTCTATCTCTTCTAACAGTCCTACTGGTAGGGATCCCAGATTAATGAACAACACTCGTGAACCGGTCGGAGAAGTGCCTTGCCAGCCACTTCCTTCGTGGGTGAGTTACATTTCCTACATTACTGACATTTCTATGAATCTCAGTCTGGTATCTGCTATTCCTACTATTTACTTTATGTTGTCATTGCACATAAGGTCGTTCCGGAGAGTTACTCCTACACATTTTACGACAGATGATGTTGCCAGCAATATGCTATCAACTGTGTAGTAGCACAACAGTAGATTTCTTTTCCTATGTATGCGCAAAATGTCACATTTATTCACGATCAGGGTCAAAAAAAAAAAAAAAATGGTTCAAATGGCTCTGAGCACTATCGGACTCAACTGCTGAGGCCATTAGTCCCCTAGAACTTAGAACTAGTTAAACCTAACTAACCTAAGGACATCACACACATCCATGCCCGAGGCAGGATTCGAACCTGCGACCGTAGCGGTCTCGCGGTTCCAGACTGCAGCGCCAGAACCGCGCGGCCACTTCGGCCGGCGATCATGGTCAAGAGCCAGGGTCTGCACCATTCATTAACCCACTGTAGGCCATTCTGCAAATCGATACTAAGTTCTGACATTACTACTTTCTTATAGACAACCGCACCACCTGCGAACAGCGTTCTAGAGCTTCCGGCGTTTGGAACTGCATCATTTACAGGTACAGGGTAACAAGTATTGAACTATTAAAAAAAAGTAAAGTAGTTACAAACTAAGGAGTGCACACACTTTATCCAACATGGAAACGTCACTACAGATATTCGGATTTAGGTTATGAGATGTTCGATATGCCTGCCGTCGTTGGCGATGACGTGGCGCAGACGAATTGCGAAATTCTGCATGATCCTCTGAAGCGTCGGAACATCGATGCTGCCGATGACCACCTGAATTGGCTGTTTCCAGCTCAGCATTGGTTTTTGCGTTATTGCTGTACACCTTGTCTTTGATACAGCCCCAGAAAAAGGAGTCGTATGTGTTCAGATACGGAGAATGTGGTGGCCAATCGAGGCCCATGCCAGTGGCCTCTGGGTACTCCAGAGTCGGAATGCGATCCCCCAAAGTGCTCCTCCAGGACATCAAACACTATTCTGCTTCGATGGGATCGAGCTCCGTCTTGAATGAACTATCTTGTCGAAATCAGAATCACTTTGGATAATAGGGATGAAATCATCTCCCAAAACATACACGTACCGTTCGATAGTCACCGTGCCATCAAGGACTATCGCACCGAGTATTCAGTGACTGGACACTGCACACCATACAGTCGCCCGTTGAAGATGAAGAGACTTCTCGTTGCGAAATGCTGATTTTCAGTCCCCGAAATGTGCCAATTTGGTTTATTGACGAACCCATCCAAATGAAAGAGGACTTCGTCGCTAAACCAAACCAAATTCGCATTAAAGTCCTTTTCGTCAATTCTGTGAACAATAGTATTGGCAAAACACAACCGCTGTTCCATGGCCCTGAGGCTGAATGGCTGTTGAGTCTGAGTTTTGTATGGGAAGAGATGCAGGTCTTCAACAACAATTTGTCGCAGTGTCTCCCAGCTGATCCCCACCTCTTGTGTAGCTCATCTGATCGATTTCCCAGTGCTGGTATGAGACACAGCGCGTGTCTTCTCGATGTTTTCAGGACTTTTCACCCATTTTGGACGACCGACATTGCCAACACTGTCATCCAGAACACTACCCGTTCTCTTAGACTTGCGAACCAAATTATTGACTGTCAGTGCACTGACTGGTTGACTTTGGCTTGAACTCTGTCCAAAACTTCCTTTGAGCTGCAGTTGGGCTGTTATTGTTCGCACAGTAGGCCTTCACAAGCCCTGTACGCTCAGGCACGCTGTACCGTGACATTTTCAAGTGCAAATGGTTGACAACAACAAGGCGCATAGTAGTTCCCATCGTGCCCCGCGGCCAACCATACAGTTTGAACGTCCTAACGCAAACCGTTCAGAAGTTATGACGATTTTATTTCATACTGTTCAATAATTGTCACATATATTTGAAACAGTTACGGCCTATCACATTTCCTGGGTGTACTCCGGAAATTATGTTCACATCTGTCGATATTGTTCCGTTAAGGGCGACGTGTTGAGTTCTATTTGTAAGCCAGTCTTGTATCCGATCGCGAATCTAGTCAGATACTACGTAAGCTCTTTTTTTTTTCACGATACGGCAGTGCGGGACGGTGTTGAATATCTTCCGGAAGTCAAGAGACAGCATCATCCTTACCGTCGTTGTCTGCAGAGCTAAGGAGCAGAACGAACTCAGTTCCGCAAGAATTTTTTTTTTTCGCAATGCAGGTGTTGACATGTGAAAATTACCGAACTATCAGTTTAATAAGTCACAGCTGCAAAGCACTAACGGAAATTCTTTACAGACGAATGGAAAAACTGGTAGAAGCCGAACCCGGGGAAGATCAGTTTGGATTCCGTAGAAATGTTGGAACACGTGAGGCAATACTGACCTTACGACTTATCTTAGAAGAAAGATTAAGGAAAGGCAAACCTACGTTTCTAGCGTTCGTAGACTTGGAGAAAGCTTTTGACAATGTTGACTGGAATACTCTCTTTCAAATTCTGAAGATGGCAGGGATAAAATACAGGGCGCGAAAGGCTATTTACAATTTGTACAGAAAGCAGATGGCAGTTATAAGAGTCGAGGGGCATGAAAGGGAAGCTGTGGTTGGGAAGGGAGTGAGACAGGGTTGTAGCCTGTTCCCGATGTTATTCAATCTGTATATTGAACAAGCAGTAAAGGAAACAAAAGAAAAATTTGGAGTAGGAATTAAAATCCATGGAGAAGAAATAAAAACTTTGAGGTTCGCCGATGACATTGTAATTCTGTCAGAGACAGCAAAGGACCTGGTAGAGCAGTTGAACGGAATGGACAGAGTCTTTTGAAAGGAGGGTATAAGATGAACATCAACAAAAGCAAAACGAAGATAATAGAATGTAGTCGTATTAAGTCGGGTGATGCTGAGGGAATTAGATTAGGAAATGAGACACTTAAAGTAGTAAAGGAGTTTTGCTATTTCGGGAGCAAAATAACTGATGATGGTCGAAGTTGAGAGGATATAAAATGTAGACTGCCAATGGCAAGAAAAAATTGTTAACGTCGAGTATAGATTTAAATGTCAGGAAGTCGTTTCTGAAAGCATTTGTATGGAGTGTAGCCATGTATGGAAGTGAAACGTGGACGATAAATAGTTTAGACAAGAAGAGAATAGAAGCTTTCGAAATGTGGTGCTACCGAAGGATGCTGAAGATTAGATGGGTAGATCATATAACTAATGAGGAGGTACTGAATAGAATTGGGGAGAAGAGGAGCTTGTGGCACAATTTCACTAGAAGAAGGGATCGGTTGGTAGGACATGTTCTGAGAGATCGAGGAGTCACCAATTTAGTATTGGAGGGCAGCGTGCAGGGTAAAAATCGGAGACCAAGGGATGAATACACTAAGCAGATTCAAATGTATGTAGGTTGCAGTAGGTGCTGGGAGGTGAAGAAGCTTGCACAGGATAGAGTAGCATGGAGAGCTGCATCAAACCAGTCTCAGGACTCAAGACCACAACATGTTGAACTTTGTAAAAGAGATGTTCGCTCTCCAAAACCGTCATAGTGTGAGCGCAAAAAACATTTTACATAATTATAAAACAGATTGATGTCAACGATATAGGCCTATAGTTATTGACATCTGTCTTACGAACTTTCAGTTCATGCTTTCCGGTTACGGCTCCACTCCGCCTCCTGCTAGTTTCCGACACAGAATGTCACGGGGGGTCCACTGCTTGTCGTCGGATAGCAGACGAGCATGTGAAGGGGTCACGGCGCGCTCGGTGCTCAATATGACGGCGTCTTCCCCTGTGGAAGTCACGCGTGGGCGAGCGTAACCTTGACGACCAGTGGATCTGCTCTCACGTTCCCACTGTGTCCAACATCACCCACTGTCACATCAGAGTGACCCACAAAATTGGATATTTCACGATTCGACCAGCAGACCAAATGGAGACCCTTTCCTTTCAAACTCTCTCGGGTACTGATACACTATGTAATCAAAAGTATCCAAACACCTGGCTGAACAACAAGGGGTGCAAGCCCACTCCATGAAAAAAACGACCACACCGTAACACCACCGCCTCCGAATTTTACTATTGTCACTACACAGGCTGGCAGATGACGTTCACCTCGCATTCGCCATACCCACACCCTGCCATCCGATCACCACATTGTTTACCGTGATTAGTCACCCCACATGACGCTTTTCCACTGTTCAATCGTCCAATGTTAACGCTCCTTACACCAAGCGAGGAGTCGTTTGGCATTTACCGGCGTGATGTGTGGCTTATGAGCAGCCGCTCGATCATGAAATCCAAGCTTTCTCACCTCTCGCCTAACTGTGTTAGTACAGGGTGTTTCAAAAATGACCGGTATATTTGAAACGGCAATAAAAACTAAACGAGCAGCGATAGAAATACACCGTTTGTTGCAATATGCTTGGGACAACAGTACATTTTCAGGCGGACAAACTTTCGAAATTACAGTAGTTACAATTTTCAACAACAGATGGCGCTGCAAGTGATGTAAAAGATATAGAAGACGACGCAGTCTGTGGGTGCGCCATTCTGTACGTCGTCTTTCTGCCGTAAGCGTGTGCTGTTCACAACGTGCAAGTGTGCTGTAGACAACATGGTTTATTCCTTAGAACAGAGGATTTTTCTGGTGTTGGAATTCCACCGCCTAGAACACAGTGTTGTTGCAACAAGACGAAGTTTTCAACGGAGGTTTAATGTAACCAAAGGACCGAAAAGCGATACAATGAAGGATCTGTTTGAAAAATTTCAACGGACTGGGAACGTGACGGATGAACGTGCTGGAAAGGTAGGGCGACCGCGTACGGCAGCCACAGAGGGCAACGCGCAGCTAGTGCAGCGGGTGATCCAACAGCGGCCTCGGGTTTCCGTTCGCCGTGTTGCAGCTGCGGTCCAAATGACGCCAACGTCCACGTATCGTCTCATGCGCCAGAGTTTACACCTCTATCCATACAACATTCAAACGCGGCAACCCCTCAGCGCCGCTACCATTGCTGCACGAGAGACATTCGCTAACGATATAGTGCACAGGATTGATGACGGCGATATGCATGTGGGCAGCATTTGGTTTACTGACGAAGCTTATTTTTACCTGGACGGCTTCGTCAATAAACAGAACTGGCGCATATGGGGAACCGAAAAGCCCCATGTTGCAGTCCCATCGTCCCTGCATCCTCAAAAAGTACTGGTCTGGGTCGCCATTTCTTCCAAAGCAATCATTGGCCCATTTTTCAGATCCGAAACGATTACTGCATCACGCTATCTGGACATTCTTCGTGAATTTGTGGCGGTACAAACTGCCTTAGACGACACTGCGAACACCTCGTGGTTTATGCAAGATGGTGCCCGGCCACATCGCACGGCCGACGTCTTTAATTTCCTCAATGAATATTTCGATGATCGTGTGATTGCTTTGGGCTATCCGAAACATACAGGAGGCGGCGTGGATTGGCCTTCCTATTCGCCAGACATGAACCCCAGTGACTTCTTTCTGTGGGGACACTTGAAAGACCAGGTGTACCCCCAGAATCCAGAAACAATTGAACAGCGGAAGCAGTACATCTCATCTGCATGTGAAGCCATTCCGCCAGACACGTTGTCAAAGGTTTCGGGTAATTTCATTCAGAGACTACGCCATATTATTGCTACGCATGGTGGATATGTGGAAAATATCGTACTATAGAGTTTCCCAGACCGCAGCGCCATCTGTTGTTGAAAATTGTAACTACCGTAATTTCGAAAGTTTGTCTGCCTGAAAATGTACTGTTGTCCCAAGCATATTGCAACAAACGGTGTATTTCTATCGCTGCTCGTTTAGTTTTTATTGCCGTTTCAAATATACCGGTCATTTTTGAAACACCCTGTACTTGCAGTGGATCCTGATGCAGTTTGGAATTCACGTGTGATGGTCTGGATAGATGTCTTCCTATTACACATTACGACGCTCTTCGACTGTCGGCGGTCTCTTTCAGTCAACAGACGAGGTCGGCCTGTACGCTTTTGTGCTATACGTGACCCTTCACGTTTCCACTTCACTATCACATCGGAAACAGTGGACCTAGGGATGTTTAGGAGTGGGAAACAGTGGACCTAGGGATGTTTAGGAGTGGGAAACAGTGGACCTAGGGATGTTTAGGAGTGTGGAAATCTCTCCTACAAATGTATGACACAAGTGTCACCCAGTCACCTGTCCACGTTCGAAGTCCACGAGTTCCGCGGAACACCCCTTCTGCTCTTTCACGATGTATAATATTTACTGAGATCGGTAACGTGGAGTACCTGGCAGTAGGTGGCAGAACCATACACCTAATATGAAAAACGTATGTTTTTGGGGGTGTCCGGATACTTTTGATCACACAGTGTACCTCCCTCTCATAGGAGTACATGAAATGTCCGTGTACTTCACAGTGACCAGCCAATATCTGACGCTATTCTCGCCACTTACGTACGCTAACGGGCTTGGTAACAACACGAGACGCCAGCAACAGTACTGCACTGTAATGGCCATTCTATCTGCCTCTGAGAATGTTGCGCATCACTTCGTACACAGCAGTAAGGAGACGTGGACTACAGAATGGTGTGGCAACTGTCGTCGTAGGAAACCTGAGCAGGAGCAGAAACGATAAGCAAACAATCAAAATATATCTACGGGTGTACTGCCGGTCTACAGTGTCCAACGGCGATCATACATGTCGCCATCATCAGGTGAACTGACGGACTGAGCTCCTGTGAACGTGCCGGCACGGAGATCCGTGCGCTATGGCTGCTCAGAGGGAACTGGGTTCGGCCGCGGCGGCGGCAGATTTAAATACCCTCCGCCCGCGGCGCGCTCCTTCCGCCGTCCGCGCCCCGCGCCACGGTCGCGCGGAGGAACGGATTGCGACGGCGTCTGAGGTGACGTCGGAGTGATGGCTCTGTCCGCCGTGGTCGTCAAAACTATACGTTTGCTCGATTTACTCTCGATTAACCCAATCGCTGGTTCCCAAGCCTTGCTAAGATTATAGCCACAGTCACAGTTTATGAGGTCGTCATTGGTACGAATTTCGATGGCCTCTCTAACAACGCTGACCCAGTATCTCGACGTCTGTTCCAGAATCCTCGTGCGTTCATACTCCATAGCGTGATTTTCCGACAAACAATGTTCAGCGACCGCCGACTTGCTCGGATGCATCAGTCGAGTGCGCCTCTGGTGTTCACGGCATCGATCCTCGACGGTACGCATCGTCTGACTATCTTGCCACATTGACACGGAATCTGGTACACGCCGGCCTTCCTCAAACCCAGTTCCCTCTGAGCAGCCATAGCGTACGGATCTCCGTGCCGGCACGTTCACAGGAGCTCAGTCCGTCAGTTCACCTGATGATGGCGACACGTATGATCGCCGAAATATTTGTGCCCGTTGGACACTGTAGACCGGCAGTACACCCGTGGATATTTTGATGATAAAATACGCCGGGAGAAACTCAACAATCACGATAACCAAACAAGTTAACACAACAAATAAAAGATTTATTCAACTTGTCTCGAAGGCAACAAAGACTCATTACACGTAATGGAGCAAGAAACAGAGACTAGCTATCGCAAGGACAACAAACAAGGGGAGGCCGCCAATTGTGAAATTCAGATTCGATTCATACTGCGCATAATAAAAGCTCATGGCCAGAGGTGTAATGTGGCAAAGCAACAAGATGCACTTCTCAGCCGTTGTTGAGAAAATCGACAGTTAAAAGAAGCCCTTGCGGTGAAATACTCTCTACGATTAATTATTTTCTACAGCGTCGTGGCGCAGCGGTAAGCGCTCGGTTTCGTAATCCGAAGGTCGCCGGATCGAATCTCGCCCATGCAATTTTTTTTATAATTAGTTTTTTGTAATTCGAATATATATATATATATATATATATATATATATATATACTATTGATGAATTGCTTATGCATGTTGGTAAAGGCGGATCGCCCTCCAATTGAACCGCCTCCATTTTTCCGTTTGTTTAACAGGGTGTACCAAAGCTCTGCCGTCCGCAGTGATTTTCGACGATGTTATAAGTTGAGCTAGGGACCGCATCTACGTTCTTTCGAAGTTAGCAGGCAACTACGCTAGTTATGCGGCGGATCGTTTCGGCCCATTCAACGTCTGTTCTTCAAGCGTAACGAGCGAGTAACGGAGTTTATATTTCATACCTGCCAAAGCAAATTTGTGTTGGTGGGGTCTCTATTCTAATTCGAACGTTTGACTTCCGCTATACGTATTCGTTTCGGAATATCGTTTCTACGTCTTCCGTTAACTATACGTGGTTAACATTTTTTGTCATCAGTCTACTGACTGGTTTGATGTGGCCCCCCACGAAATCCTTTCCTGTGCTAACCTCTTCATCTCAGAGTAGCACTTGCAACCTACGTCCTCAATTATTTGCTTGACGTATTCCAATCTCTGTCTTCCTCTACAGTTTTTGCCCTCTACAGCTCCCTCTAGTACCATGGAAGTCATTCCCTCATGTCTTAGCAGATGTCCTATCATCCTGTCCCTTCTCCTTATCAGTGTTTTCCACATATTCCTTTCCTCTCCGATTCTGCGTAGAACCTCCTCATTCCTTACCTTATCAGTCCACCTAATTTTCAACATTCGTCTATAGCACCACATCTCAAATGCTTCGATTCTCTTCTGTTCCGGTTTTCCCACAGTCCATGTTTCACTACCATACAATGCTGTACTCCAGACGCACATCCTCAGAAATTTCTTCCTCAAATTAAGGATGGTATTTGATATTAGTAGACTTCTCTTGGCCAGAAATGCCTTTTTTTGCCATAGCGAGTCTGCTTTTGATGTCCTCCTTGCTCCGTCCGTCACTGGTTATTTTACTGCCTAGGTAGCAGAATTCCTTAACTTCACTGACTTCGTGACCATCAATCCTGATGTTAAGTTTCTCGCTGTTCTCATTTCTACTACTTCTCATTACCTTCGTCTTTCTCCGATTTACTCATTAGACTTCATTCCGTTCAGCAGATCATTTAATTCTTCTTCACTTTCACTCAGGATAGCAATGTCATCAGCGAATCGTATCCTTTCACCTTGTATTTTAATTCCACTCCTGAACCTTTCTTTTATTTCCATCATTGCTTCCTCGATGTACAGATTGAAGAGTAGGGGCGAAAGGCTACAGCCTTGTCTTACACCCTTCGTAATACGAGCACTTCGTTCTTGATCGTCCACTCTTATTATTCCCTCTTGGTTGTTGCACATATTGTATATGACCCGTCTCTCCCTATAGCTTACCCCTACTTTTTTCAGAATCTCGAACAGCTTGCACCATTTTATATTGTCGAACGCTTTTTCCAGGTCGACAAATCCTATGAAAGTGTCTTGATTTTTCTTTAGCCTTGCTTCCATTATTAGCTGTAACGTCAGAATTGCCTCTCTCGTCCCTTTACTTTTCCTAAAGCCAAACTGATCGTCACCTAGCACATTCTCAATTTTCTTTTCCATTCTTCTGTATATTATTCTTGTAAGCAGCTTCGATGCATGAGCTGTTAAGCTGATTGTGCGATAATTCTCGCACTTGTCAGCTCTTGCCGTCTTCGGAATTGTGTGGATGATGCTTTTCCGAAAGTCAGATGGTATATCGCCAGACTCATATATTCTACACACCAACGTGAATAGTCGTTTTGTTGCCACTTCCCCCAATTACTTTAGAAATTCTGATGGAATGTTATCTATCCCTTCTGCCTTATTTGACCGTAAGTCCTCCAAAGCTCTTTTAAATTCCGATTCTAATACTGGATCCCCTATCTCTTCTAAATCGACTCCTGTTTCTTCTTCTATCACATCAGACAAATCTTCACCCTCATAGAGGATTTCAATGTATTCTTTCCACCCATCTGCACTCTCCTCTGCATTTAACAGTGGAATTCCCGTTGCACTCTAAATGGTACCACCGTTGCTTTTAATGTCACCAAAGGTTGTTTTGACTTTCCTGTATGCTGAGTCTGTCCTTCCGACAATCATATCTTTTGCTGCAGCCATTTCGTCTTAGCTTCCCTGCACTTCCTATTTATTTCATTCCCCAAAGACTTGTATTTCTGTATTCCTGATTTTCCCGGAACGTGTTTGTACTTCCTCCTTTCATCAATCAACTGAAGTATTTCTTCTGTTACCCATGGTTTCTTCGCAGCTACCTTCTTTGTACCTATGTTTTCCTTCCCAACTTCTGTGATGGCCCTTTTTAGAGATGTCCATTCCTCTTCAACTGTACTGCCTACTGCGCTATTCCTTATTGCTGTATCTATAGCGTTAGAGAACTTCAAACGTATCTCGTCATTCCTTAGTACTTCCGTATCCCACTTCTTTGCGTATTGATTCTTCCTGACTAATGTCTTGAACTTCAGCCTACTCTTCATCACTACTATATTGTGATCTGAGTCTATATCTGCTCCTGGGTACGCCTTACAATCCAGTATCTGATTTCGGAATCTCTGTCTGACCATGATGTAATCTAATTGAAATCTTCCCGTATCTCCCGGCCTTTTCCAAGTATACCTCCTCCTCTTGTGATTCTTGAACAGGGTATTCGCTATTACTAGCTGAAACTTGTTACAGAACTCAATTAGTCTTTCTCCTCTTTCATTCCTCGTCCCAAGCCCATATTCTCCTGTAACCTTTTCTTCTACTCCTTCCCCTACAACTGCATTCCAGTCGCCCGTGACTATTAGATTTTCGTCCCCCTTTACATACTGCATTACCCTTTCAATATCCTCATACACTTTCTCTATCTGTTCATCTTCAGCTTGCGACGTCGGCATGTATACCTGAACTATCGTTGTCGGTGTTGGTCTGCTGTCGATTCTGATTAAAACAACCCGGTCACTGAACTGTTCACAGTAACACACTCTCTGCCCCACCTTCCTATTCATAATGAATCCTACACCTGTCATACCATTTTCTGCTGCTGTTGATATTACCCGATACTCATCTGACCAGAAATCCTTGTCTTCCTTCCACTTCACTTCACTGATCCCTACTATATCTAGATTGAGCCTTTGCATTTCCCTTTTCAGGTTTTCTAGTTTCCCTACCACGTTCAAGCTTCTGACATTCCACGCCCCGACTCGTAGAACGTTATCCTTTCGTTGATTATTCAATCTTTTTCTCATGGTAACGTCCCCCTTGGCAGTCCTCTCGCGGAGGTCCGAATGGGGGACTATTCCGGAATCTTTTGCCAATGGAGAGATCATCATGAGACTTCTTCAATTACAGGCCACATGTCCTGTGGATACACGTTACGTGTCTTTAATGCAGTGGTTTCCATTGCCTTCTGCAGCCTCATGTCGTTGATCATTGCTGATTCTTCCGCCTTTAGGCGCAATTTCCCACCCCTAGGACAAGAGAGTGCCCTGAACCTCTATCCGCTCCTCCGCCCTCTTTGACAAGGCCGTTCACAGAATGAGGCTGACTTCTTACGCGGGAAGTCTTCGGCCGGCAATGCTGATTCTTTATCAAAATTTAGCCAGTGGCGGGGATCGAACCCAGGACCGAAGACGTTTTGATTATGAATCAAAGACGCTACCCCTAGACCACTGGTTGCATCCCCGTTAACATTATGATGCCAAATAATAACAGTTGTTAAATACAACTTTGTTTACGGAAAACATAATGATGTTCAAAGTCTCCAGTTTTTCCACGACAAACGACTTTCAACATTATATGCCGGGAATTATTTATATATATATATATATATATATATATATATATATATATATATATATATATGTGTGTGTGTGTGTGTGTGTGTACACACATTTGAATTACAAAAACCAAATACTAAAAAAAAAAGGTTGCATGGCGCGAGATTGGATCCGGCGACCTTCGGATTACGAACCCGAGCGCTTACCGCTGCACCACGACGCTGTAGAAAATTATTAATCGTAGAGAGTATTTCACCGCAACGGTTTCTTTTAACTGTCGATTTTCTCGACAACGGCTGAGAAGTGCATCTTGGTGCTTTGCCACATTACACCTCTGGCCATGAGCTTTTATTATGCGCAGTACGAATCGAATCTGAATTTCACAATTGGCGGTCTCCCCTTGTAAGATGATGCTCCCTAAAGTAAGCATCAAGCTGAGACTCCCAGTGCAAGAGGGCTTAGTGGATACCACTAGTCGTCCTACATCCGTGGTACGGAGCTGCTGCAGGTGTGGCTACCGGGCTTACACCACTGGGTTCGCCAGATCCCGCGCAAGCACGGTCTGTCTCTAACGGAAACCAATTTTGATAAGCCGTGGGGTGATACACAGAGAATTGCAACTCTAATAAATTACATACCCACCGACTGTGTATACGAGGACGAAGTGACATCGACATCCGAGCATGTCTTCTGGATTATTGTTGTTGTTGGGTCTTCAGTCCTGAGACTGGTTTGATGCAGCTCTCCATGCTACTCTATCCTGTGCAAGCTTCTTCATCTCCCAGTACCTGCTGCAGCCTACATCCTTCTGAATCTGCTTAGTGTATTTATCTCTTGATCTCCCTCTACGATTTTTACCCTCCATGCTGCCTTCCAATGCTAAATTTGTGATCTCTTGATGCCTCAAATCATGTCCTACCAACCGATCCCTTCTTCTAGTCAAGTTGTGCCACAAACTTCTCTTTTCCCCAATCCTATTCAATACCTCCTCATTAGTTATGTGATCTACCCATCTAATCTTCAGCATTCTTCTGTAGCACCACATTTCGAAAGCTTCTATTCTCTTCTTGTCCAAACTATTTATCGTCCATGTTTCACTTCCATACATGGCTACACTCCATACAAATACTTTCAGAAATGACTTCCTGACACTTAAATCTATACTCGATGTTAACAAATTTCTCTTCTTCAGAAACGCTTTTCTTGCCATTGCCAGTCTACATTTTATATCCTCTCTACTTCTACCATCAGCAGTTATTTTGCTCCCCAAATAGCAAAACTCCTTTGCTACTTTAAGTGTCTCATTTCCTAATCTAATTCCCTCAGCATCACCCGACTTAATTCTTCTGGATGCTCCGCTCTTTCTTTTTTCATTGCAGTGCACTGCAGCGAGGCGCAGGTACTGACCTGGTGGTAGTGCGGGTACTGCAGGCTGGAGGCGGGGGGGCTGGGGTAGTACTGGGGGGCGTAGCCGTAGCCGAACTGCTGTCCGGGCGGCGGGGGCGGCGCCACCACTGGCTGGTAGCGGTACTGCTGCGCCATCAGCTCCCCTCCCACCACGGTCACCTCGCTGTCCGGCGACCCCTCCCTGCAACAGGCGCGTGTACGTCTGTCAGAAACACAGCTCCAGCACGGGATGACGACAGGGAACACGTCGAGAGCGTCACGCTCTCGGATGTAAGGTACCTGGAAAATTAACAATACGAAGAGACCGATACCAGGCGCGTGCACATCTGTCAACACACACCACCAGCACGGAATAATGACGGGGAACACGTCAACAGTGTCACGCCTTCAGATGTAAGATAACTAGAAAACTAACAATATGAAGAGACCGATACCAGACTTGTACACATCTGTAAACACACACCCACCACCACGGAATAACGACGGGGAACACATCAAGAGTGTCACACTTTTCGATGTAAGATACCTGGAAAACTAACAATATGAAGAGACAGATACCAGACTCGTACACATCTGTGAACACACACCCACCGACACGGAATAACGACGGTGAACACATCAAGAGTGTCACACTTTCAGATGTAAATTGGTTCAAATGGCTCTGAGCACTATGGGACTTAACATCTGTGGCCATCAGTCCCATACAGCTTAGAACTACTTAAACCTAACTAACCTAAGGACATCACGCACATCCATGCCCGAGGCAGGATTCGAACCTGCGACCGTAGCAGCAGCGCGGTTCCGGACTGAAGCGCCTAGAACCGCTCGGCCACAGCGGCCGGCTCAGATGTAAGATATCTGGAAAACTAAGAATATGAAGAGAGCGATACTAGGCGCGTACACATCTGTCAACACACACCACCAGCACGGAACAACGATGGGGAACACGGGCTGCAATTTTCTTATTATGCTTCTTAAGAATAGTTTCTCGTACTGCATTAATTTTGTCATCTGTAAAGTTAAGTAACTGTGAAAATATTAATTGTTACAACTGATTGCTGATTTTTAAATGTAAATTGTACGTTTCAACATTTAATGAATCTTTTTCTTTATGTGCATCTTTGATTTCAGATCTAATCCATAGAATGCTACTCTTCTGTCGTAAAATTTTTTCTATATTTGATCTGGTATTAAAACTGATTTTTACTTAGTAATCACATGATTCATTGGGCATTGTTTGCTAAAAGATATTCTGGAATTAAGTTTCATAATTTTAGTGTGTAACCCTCTAAACTTCTTGTCATCTCCCAATACCTGACTTGGCAATAAATTAATTACTTTTGAATACATTATAGGAATGACAGTGATCAATGTGTTACAAATATTTACTATTAAAAACAGTCTTGATCACGATTTATTTATTACGGTGACCGGTTTCGAGCACCAGTGTGGTCATCTTCAGACAAATGAGTAGGAACCTCTTTCCGCTGGAGAATCACTACTAATATACCATATATGATTGGTACTTTACGATACCGTTTCAGTTCTGTAGTTCACGATACATGTTTACTGATGAATTTCTCGGTACACTGGAGTCATTGCATAAAACAACATTGCCTTAAATATTTTCAATTTTTATTTCGTTAGTGTTTTATCCGTCTTCTTCAGCAACTGTAGCTGTTTACGTCGAAATAATCAGCAACCAGTTGCAAAACGGAAATTTAATTTCTTAACCACTTGCAGTCCTTATTCGCAAGATTATAACTATCGCATTTTTTGCGAGTGTCAACAATAACACGCAGGCAGCACGTTGCTGTGGTCATGTGGTTCATACTGCCTGTAAAAAAAGGTATAAAGAAGCCAAACAAGTGCGGCCACCGAGCCATAACTAATCAGCTAACGTTAATTTTTTCAACATAAATAAATGCAATACAACGTAATCAAAGTCCGAAATCCTATTTTTTCGTTTCTGAAATAATATAAACAATAACAAAAATAAATAATCATAATCGGTTTTTCTTTTATACTTGCTGGTGAGTGTAGATTGAAAACTCCGTAATAACTAAAAACGTACAAAATTCGATCTGAAGAACTAAAAATGATAATTTATAGTTCATTACCTTGTATTCAACATGTTGACTGCAATTACTTGGGAAGC